>NW_006400155.1:1061870-1109822 GCF_000299155.1 Elephantulus edwardii
AATACTTTTAGACTATTCTCTCCCCCATAGACTTCAATGCCGTAAACATATTTCATCCAGGACAACTTCTTGTCAGACCTTATTGGAGCCTCATGATGTAAGCTGAGACTGAAGACGACTCTCTACTACGAGTCAAGGAAGCGCCAACTCTGCTCTAGCTGCTGTCTTGTGATGACGCTATTACTATCACTTATTTCCTCTCTTTCTTTACAGGAATATTTAAAAGCCAGTCATCCCTTATCTGAGGGCTTATCAAATAATCCTTAATTCTAGTTAAATTCCAAGATAAGTCACATTTAAGTGATCTAAAAATGACAGCACAATAACCAATTACTCTATAATTTAGAAAAACTCACTCTTTACTCTTCCCATTAGAAGGCTGTGTGCTACATAAGACAGTGGTTATCACATGGGCCTGAGCATGACAGAGATCATGGGCAATTACAGGACAGGGCAAGGTCCAGATCTGCTGTTCACAGGATCACCAAGCAGGACACTCTTTTGATTTCTGACTTAGATAACTAATAGTAGCAAAACCCTATTAAAAAAAAAAGAAGACAGGCTTTCCTTACACAGCCTTGCCAATTGGTTTCTTAATTGTAATGGTCTGTTGTTTGCAGCTTCAAAGCAACCAGTTCAAGGTGTTTTAATAATGTTGTTGCTATGTGTCACTGAATCACGTGAAACTCATAGCAACCCTATGCATAAGAGCTCTAAACCCTACTCTGTCTTGAGCCAATTTCATTGTGTCTGACACACCTACCACCATTATCACAGTCACCATGTAAATTCATCTCATCCAGAGACTTCCTTTCTTGAGCTGTTCTTCCACCCTTCCAAGCATGATGTCCTTCTCCAAGGACTGGTCCCTCCTGGCAATGTGAGACACAGCTTTAAAATCTTTGCTTCCATGGAACAGCCTGGTTTTGCCCTCTGTAGGACAGACATATTTGTTCTCTTAGCAGTCCTTGTATATTCAATCAATACTCTTCTCCAGCACCATAGCTCAAAGGCATCAATTCTTCTTCTATCATCCTTAGTCATTGTCCAGCTCTCTGATGCATAGCAAATAATTGCGAAGACCATGCCTTGGATCAGGTGCACTTTAGTCTCTATATTACTATTGTTATTCTTCAGTACTCTGGAGAGACCCCTGACGGCAGATTTTTCCAATGCCTTTAGTCTTTTGAATTCCTGACCGCTGGTGTTGATTGTGAAGCCAATCTTAATCTCTTCTCCATCTATCATGGTGCTGCCAACTGGCCTAGTGGTGAGAATCTTTGTTTTCTTGATGTTGAGTTTCAATCCATACTGAAGGCTTCAGTCCTTGACCTTCTGCAGCAAATGCCTCTCAGGTCCTCCACATCTGTTGCAACGGACTCAATCCCAACTGACAGCAACCCCGTGTGTTACACAGCTGAAATGCTCCATAGGTTTTTCTTGGCTCTGATCTTTAGGGAGATAGACTACCAGGCCTTTCTTCCATGGAGTTGCCAAGTTCTAATCACTAACATTCAGTTGGGAACCAATCACAAACCAACCACTTGCACTGCCCATACTAAGTAAAATTCAGGACAACTAAGAACCCTTTAAATAAAAGCAAAAATATTCATTCATCTTTATCTAGCTCAATCTGGCTTCCAAAATGTGCTGTTTTCAGAGTTCTAGGAAGGAAATGTAAGGGGGCAGTGAAGAAAAGCCAAGAGGAAACCAAAATTACTCATATTTTACAAGTTTTTAAATAGCAATTCTCTCTCCCACTTTCATATCCCTTACCCCATTTCATTTCTCTACAAAGCTTTGTGAATAATAAACTTTTTACTTTGCAGCTGCAGGCTTATTCATTCATTATTTAAGTCATATTTAGAAAGCCTACCATGAACTGGGTTGGGTACTTATTATCTAATTTAGTCCTCAAAGGTAGGTATAATTAGCTTCGGAGCTAAGAAATTAAAACTCAGAAGTTCAAGGTTGCCCTTCTGCAGGAGCCAGTTTGAACACAAACAACAAAGAGGAGCCTTCACTTGAGTTTCACACTTCCCAACAGACAGGTGTGTTCGCAGATCACAAATACAGACTAGTACATATATAATAGCTTTTCTACATTTCTCCATTTGCCAGAATAAATCCAATGGAGATATCTTTATTCATTTGCTTTACAGATTCTCACTGCATGTCAATGGATGAGGAATTTGGGAATTTGTAAGTTTTTCCTGACCATGCCTCTTGTGGTGCTGGTGTTGTGTGCCATCAAGTTACCTGTGACTCATTTTGACCCTATATACAATAGCTCTGAACTCTGTCATATCCTGAGCTACTCTCACTGACTCCAACACACATACCCCCATTACCCTAGTTACTGTGTCAGTCTAATCTAATCTGGGGTCTTCCTCTCCTGTACTATCCCTCCACTAATCCAAGCATGATGCATAATGTCCTTCTCCAAGGACTGGTCCCTCGTAGCCACAAGCCCATACTATGTGAGATGGAGCTTCAAAATCCTAGCATCCAAGGAGAAATTGGTTTCACTTTTCTAAGGCAGACCTGTTTGTTCTCTTGGAGATCCACTGTTTGTACAATACTCTACTCCAGCACCATAACCCAAAGGCATTACAATTTGCTGCTAGCATCCATTTAATTCAACCCAGTAATTCAAATCTGCATATAAATCCAAGGACTGTGAGAAATCGATGCATAAACAAGACCTTGTACACAAAAAACCATACAATCATGTAACCAATTAATTAATAAAAATAAATCAAAACAGTAATCATGTGGAGAAACAGGAAGGCAGGGTTAAGCATGGAATTAGTCAACCTTCCAAAAACAGAGGATTTGTGAAGGCTCCTCTCAAATTCTATCTGGGAGTCTGGCAGAACTGCAGTCACTTAAGTCTTCTGTTCTTATTTTTCCCTCCAATAAACCATAACCAGCTTCTTACCCCCATCACTCCAGTGAGGTACACAACAATGTCATCAATGACAGCCACACAGCAGTCAGCTATCAGACTTCAATCAGTTTGTTCCTCCTTGCTGTGTGCCGCCAAATTAGAACTAACCTATTGCTTATACTCCAGTGGGTTTTCTGAAGCAGTAAGTCACATGGGGGAAGGAGAATGCCCATCTTTCTCCTGCAGAGCTGCTGGTGGATTCAAACAGTGTGCATTTAGGACTGCACACAACTGCAGTGTAGCTTCTTACCACTAGGCCACCATGAGCAGTCATTTAGAAGTAAATGATTACAGTTTCCAAAGGCTGCATGTGTTTTAGGGAGCTCTGGTGGCATAGTCTGTAAGGAGTTGTGCTGTTAATCCAGAGGTTAAGCCTCTCTGAGAGTTCGAATGTATCAGTGGCTTTGAGAGAGAAAGACAGGCAATCTCCTCCCATGCAAGTTTCAGCCTGGGAAATCCAATCCCCTGGCGGGTCAGCTATGAGTTGGTTTAAATTTGAAAACAATGAGTTTGTGGTGGTTTTTTGGTTTTGTTTGTATGTACTTTGTAGTTGTTGTTGTTGTTGTTGTTGTTATGTGCCATCGAGTCGCTTGCAACTCATAGCGACCCTATGTACAAAAGCCCTACACCCTGCTCTATCCTGTGCCAATCTGACACAGCCATCCCGATCACCCCAGTCACTTTAATCAACCCACCTCATAGAGGGTCTTCCCCTCCTGCACCGCCCCTCCACCCTCCCAAGCATGATGTCCCTCTCCAAGGACCTCTTTCTCCTTACAGCATGTCCAAAGTATGTCAGATGAAGCCCAAGAATCCTTGCCTCCAAGGAGCAGCCTGGTTTAATCCTCTCCAGGATGAATCTGTTTGTTTTCTTGATAGTCCATGGTACATTCAATACTCTTCTCCAGCACCACAGCTCAAAGACATCAATTCTACTTCTATCCTCCCTAGTCATTGTCCAACTCTCTGATGCATAACAAGTGATTGCAAAGAACAGGCCTGTATCAGACACACCTTAATCTCCAGAGTGACACCATTGCTCTTCAGTACCCTGGAGAGGTCCCTAACAGCAGACTTTCCCATGACAATATGTTTTTTATTTCCTTGCTCCTGGTGCCAAGAGTGTTGACCGTGGAGCCAAGCCGACTAAAGCTGTTAACAATCTCAATCTCTTCACCATCCATCCTAATGCTGCCAATTGGTCCAATGGTGAGAATCTTTGTCTTCTTGACATTGAACTTCAATCCATACTGAAGGCTGCAGTCCTTGACCCTCTGCAGCAAGCATTTCAGGTCCTCCTCCGTTTCAGCAAGCAGGGTATATATGTATATACTTTATGAATTATTTATAATGAGTGTGTATTGCTTTAAATAAACTCACTTTAAAACTACAAAAGCAGAAAATGATTCTTGACAAAGGCACTGTGAAAGTCACAAAGGTATTATGGATCAGTCTAGTTAAAGGGATAGCTGAGCCAAAGCCTGGGACTGGGAAAACCCTGCAACACAGAGCAGCTTGTTCTTGTTGAATGATGCTGAACTATCTCCTCTTTCTTGGTGACTGCACAGACAATGGGTGCCGCTAAGACCCATCCAGCATCACAATGCAAACTTCCATGGAAAGACAAGTGATGGTGTGCTTGCTAAGTAGGGGGAACCTGGGTCTCCAACATGGAAGGTAAGAATTCTATCACTGTCCTCAAAATGAATTTAAAAACCACAACAAAAAACCACTGTCATCCAGTCAGTGCCAACTTATGGCAACCTTATAAGACAGAGTAGAACCGCTCCATAGGTTTTCCAAAGGAGCCCTGGTGGCCAAGTGGTGAGAAGCTGCACTGCAATCCCAAAGGCACACAGTTCAAGTTCACCAGCTGCTCCATGAGAGAAGGATTAACTCGTGCGATTAACTGCCCTGGAAAACCTGCTAGAGGGTCAGCTATGGGTCGGTCTGACTTGATGGTATACAGCAACAACAGCAGCAATCTATATGGAAGCAGATGGTCTCATCTTCCTCCCAAAGAGCAACTGCTGGGTTCAAACTAATGACCTTTCAATTAGCAGCTATGTGCTTTAAACACAGTGCCACAGTTGCTGTTTTTAGGTGCCAATGAGATGACTACATCTCAGAGTGATCTCACAATGTCCACCGTGTTCAAGTCCATTACTGCAGTCACTGTGTGTTTCCATCTCACAGAGAGTCTCTCATTTAATGAACCTCTAGTTTTCCAAGCTTGATGCCTTTTTTCCAAGGACTAGTGTCCCCTGAGAGAGCTCTATCGACCTAGTGGTAAAGAAATTATGCTGCAATCCCAAAGGCATGCAGTTCAAATCAACCAACTGCTCTGTGTGAGAAGGATGGGCAGTCACCTCCTGTGTGATTTACTGTCTTTGAAAACTCACTAAAGAGTTATTATGGGTTGGTTCCAGTTTGACAGCACAGACAACAACAGTGCCTCCTGACAATACACTGAAGTGGACACGAAAGCTTCTTCAGATTTATTTAGAGCCCTATAAATAACTGTTGTTAAGATAGTCAGGAGAGACCAACAACAATCTATTCTTTTTTTAAAGCTGAGTTCCTTTAGTTTGGAATTTCCCACATCACAAAGGCATTATTTCTGAAAAGTGATCTACTTTAAAGAGTCCTGTTTTCCAGATTACGTCAGGCACCTTCAGAACAAAGCTATCACATTCTGGCTCCAGAGTTAGTCAGAGGATGTCTATTATTTTAACAGTTCCTTAAATGCTCTGGATGTCTTTCCTCTAAGAGTTTCAAAATCTCTTAGCCAGTGAAAATACCCACTTCTTCTCTAGGCATATCTCTAAGAAACAAGAAGGGGATGAATTTTGTTTCCATGTTATAGATGGGAAACTGAGGTAAAATACTACCTTTGCCTGAAATTCCTTCAGTAGCAGAACAAAGTTTGTAGCCGAAATCTCCTGACTCCAACTCCCTAATAACACTAAGGTTATCATACAAACATGGCAGCTGTGTTGCCACTCCTCCTGCCATGGCCAGGACACACAGTTAGGAATGGAACTCTTGCCACCTGAACAGACAGTTAACTGCAGACTTCTCTAGTTCACTAGTGACTGCTCTAAGCAGTTACTCCCAGTAGCTGGGTTCTGGCCCAAGAAGGAAAGGCAAAAACCATTCACCACTTATACTAGGTCAAGGGCAGTAGGATAGAATTAGATTAAGAGCTCACTAACTTCTTTTTAGGTACAAGTTTTGCCGGGTGTTGAAGATATAAAACATAGCCCACTTAGTAAATATTCTACAACATTATTTCATAAAAGCATTTCACTAGACTGTGTAAAACAAAAGTCCTTTCATTTAAAAAGTATCTATTAAGTACATGGAATGCTTTTGTAGACTAAGGTGCACCTCATCCAGCCCATGATCTTTTCAACTGCTTCCTAAACAACTGCAAATTGGACAGTGAGTAAGGATTACAGAAAAAGATTTGATGCCTTCAAACTGTGATGCTGGGGAAGATACTGAACATCTCATGGACTGCCAAAAGAACAGTCTGTCAGGAGGAAGAGCAACCAGGGTGCTTCTTAGAGGCAAGAATGGTAAGACGACATCTCACGTACTTTGGGGATGTTGTCAGGAGGGACCAAACTTTGGAAAACTACATCAAGCTGGGAAGGTTATAGGGTCAATGAAAGAGAGTACAACCTTCAAAGAGATGGACTCACAGAAAGCCGGCAACAGTGGATTCAAACAGACATATTATTATGAGGATGGTACAGGATTAGGCAATGTTTAGTTATGATATACATAAAGTTATCATGTATAACATTTTTTAAAAAGTTCTGTAAATATACAATATTTCTTGTAAGCAGCATAGAGTTTCATTTGTTGTCTTCCTAAGAGTCTCAGCCCTTTACTTTAATATTTAGTCTATTTACATTTAATTACTGATCCATTTAAGCATGTGTATGCTTTGTTGCCTGCTGGACTAATTAGAAGACAGAAACTATACAAGTAACTTAAACAGGCAACATGAAGATAAAAATTCATAACAAGCACCCAGTGGCTGTTGCAGGCAGAATAATGGCCCTCTAAAGATAGCCATGTCTTAATACACAGAAGATGTGAATATGATATCTACAATGACAAAACAGACGTTGCATATGTGAATAAGATCAAAAGGAAAGAAATAAATTGACGTTTGAGTTCAGGGTCACAGAACTAACAAATGGGTGAAAATCAAGATTCAACAGTTCTAGCTGTAATCACTATAAATACCATCTTCTCAAACTTTATTCATTTTATTTATAGGTTGCTTCCCTACTGGCAAAGTGAGGCATACTATTTTGAAAATTTCTAAAGCCTCAGTATTTATGTTAAAAGATGATGCCATCTGTCTTGGTTTTTCAGAGTCTCACATTGTACATTTTGTCTTAGGTCAGCTGTAAATATGAAAGATCAGAGTTAACATCCAGCTCTCAATCATTTTTTCCTACCAAACCAACAAGCTCTTTTAGTATAGTTACATTTGTAGGGGAGTATCTGCTTAACCCTTTCAGCCTATTTTTTTTACTAGTAGGCTCTGGAACAAAAAAGGACAAGTTCAAGTTTAGTTCAAGCAACAAAATAACAGGATTGAGAAACTAGAAGAAGAAAGCCAGTGTAGCTTAGAGCACCAAGACTCTCAGCATTACCTAGTAAAGCTGGAGAGAACTCAAGTGAAAGAGATTTCAGATGACCATGTCTCTCAGTCAAGCTGGTGCTATAAGCTCGTGTGGCTTACTAAAGAGTTACATTTCCAACCTAAAGGCACACAGTTCAAACCCACCAGCTGCTCTAAGATGGGCACTCTCTATCCATGTGATTTCTTGACTTTGAAAATCCACTGCAGTATCATCTATGAGTTGGTTCTGGTGCAAACAGCACATAGCAACAGTACCTTTCCTACCCCGCAGCACCTCTTCCTCCAAGCAGAATAACAACATAAAATAACAAGAAGATGAAAGTGGTTTTTGCCAGTAGACAAGATTAGAGATCTTATGGATCAGAAACGGAATAAAAACGCAAAGCACACTGCAGACATAGGTGCCTGAGAGCCCTCTATCTGTGAGCTGTTGTTTACCATCAAGTTGGAATCAACCCATAGCTGTCCCTCCAGCGGGTTTTCAGAGGCATTAAACTGCACAGGAAGAGATTGCTCATCCTTCTCCAACAATCTGTGGGCTACTGGAGTTAAAAATGTGCCAAGGAAAAGGCTGCAGATCAGAATCAGGATCAAGGCTGAAAGTCAGAGAATGTGGAGGGGGAAGCCCCTGCATCATAATAAAAGTTAGATTTCTTCATTGACAATTTAGGAGGCTACAAGTCCACATTCAGAACACCAGCTCTGGGGAAAGGCTTTCCCTGGTGGTTCTGGGGGAAGGGCCCTTTCTCCTATTTCTGTGGGCCACGCGTTCTTGGAGATCGCCATGTTTCTTAGCATCAGTCGTTCCCCATCTTAGGAGGGATCTGAGTCCAAGAGACATTCTGTTCCTGGCTTCTCTTTTTGACAGTGATCAGACCCCTCAGCTCTCTGTTCACCTGTGTTTTAGATCTTTCAAAAGAGATTGACTCAAGATACAAGTTAATCTAGTAGATTACATCCTGACTCATTAATCTAACAGCATCTAATCTTGACTCATTCACATGACAGAGGTTAGGGTTTCCAACACCTACAATAACCATATCCATCACAGAATGAGGATAATTCTCTAACACTCCAAGTCATGGCTGAATCGGGGTGACATATGGCAGGGAATGGAGGGGATGGTGGGCCAGTCAACCTACACATTTAGTCTTCTACCAATTAAATTTCTTCTTACGTATATAAGTATATATCAAAGCTTTAAACACATAACTTGCACTTTCCCTTTATGAGACTGGAAATCTAATATGGTGATTATATTTAGCAACTGAAAAACTGCTAGAGAAAAGGTTCCAGCACTCAGGCAGCCCTGTCCATTAAAAACTAAAAGACAATGTTGGGCTCAGTTGGCATGATGGACATGGATTGTCAAAAGAGACAACACAACAGAATAAAAACTAAACATGGACTTCATTATAAGATTCCGGCTGAAGATAGAACTAATATTAAATGTTCCCTCTTCCCTGTCATAAGGAAAGGTATTTACATTTCTTCAGCAACAGAGCATGCATACTAAAGGGGGAGATCCTAAATATGAAAGATCACCATTTGCTAAATGACTAAACGGCTGAATGACCACCCACACAAAGTCAGGAAAAGGCTTAGGCTTCAAGAACATTCCTCCTGCCTTTTATGATACAGCAAGTCATTACCTCGAAAAACAAATAGAAAAATCCCTGCAAAATTAAAGCAATCAATTTCAGATAATACTACAAATTAAATGTCTATAGTATTTAATCTGAAAAGCTCTCTGAATGTCTTCACAATTTCTACAGTGCTTTGAGCACCTGGTACGCCCATTCTCTCCCTTTGTCTGAGGAAGGGACAGCATTTGCTGCTATTAAGTGCAAAAAGAGAACGGGGGTGACAGGGTTTTGTTCTAATCTCAATCTGGGTGCGAGGTTTACAGCAAGAACCCTATGGAAACGTCATCATCATCAAGGAAAGCTGACAAAGAGGGTGAGTACCACTACCTTAACCTTATGGAAACAACTCCCAGGGATGATGCATCAATGCTAATTTCAACCTTTTTTTTTTAAGTGCCAGGAGAAAGTGATGAGAGTTCTGAAAAAGTTCTCCTTCCTATCCCATGATAGGTGATCTTGCAGCAGTCCTTAGGTGTGAGGAATGCAGCAAAATCTTATTTATCTAGAACCACAGACTCTAATTAGACATGACGTGCTGTTTGTGAGGTGGTCGGGTCACTGTCTCAGGCAACTTTCAAAGAGCCCCATGGTGATGCGTCACAAATGTGTGGATGGGCCAGAGGTGGGAGGCTGTTGACTGCTACTTCTAAACCTGGAAGCAAGGACTCTGGAAGAATTCTTAGGCCAGCACTTCCCAGGGGTCAGAGCCAATGCCAGCCCAGCCAGCAGGTTCCCAAAAGGCTCAGAGGCCAATTGGGCTGTGAGTGCACAGCTTTCTGACAGCCCATTCCTTCTCTACCTAACCGTAGGAGGAAGAATTATAATGATTAAAATGCCTTTACTGCCATTGATCTACAACCAGCTAATCCTGCCAACAGAGATTTATTAAAAAGGAAGCCAAGAAACAACATATAATTAACTGAAGTTATTTAGGAATTGATTATTCAAGTCTTTTGATTCCCTTCTCTCTCCCTCCTATTTAATTCCTCTTGGCCATTTCTCTACTGATTAGGTTCTTTCTTGTTAGGAAAAACAAGTGAAACCCAAAGTTATTAAAAAGGCAATCTGTGATTAGAAATAGTCATAAAAGATTTGATGAGGGGCAAAAAGAGGAGAGGGATATTATAATTACTGGAGAAAGGATGTTTACACTATTCTGTGGTTATCAGGAAGCTGTGGGCTCTGGAGTCAGACTGAGCTCTGGTTTCTTTTTCTGCTACTTCCTAGCTGTGTGTTCTTGGGCAAGTAACTCCACCCCTCTGAGTCAGCTTCCTCATGAGAAAAGGAGAGATGCTAATATCTACACTGAGAAGTGTTTGTGAAGATTGTATAAAAAGCTACAAAGAATCAAATATAATCCTTCCCACCTGCTACGTATTCAAGCAACATTATTTAAATGAACTAGACTTTACTCCTGTCCTATAATGAAGACAGGAGTGAGAGCAACTGCCCTTACACTGAGAAGTACAATTCCTCCTGTTAATGTACACATTTTAACTGGCAAACTTCTCGGCAGTTTAAATTTGCATTTTGAAACTTATGTGTGTTATACTTTACCTGTCGACTCCCTTGCTTGGAGGAGCAGCTACTTGTGCTCCTTGAAGGGGAGACCAGTTTTTGAGACACCCCAAGGTTCTTCTCGTCATTCATCCTGAGCAGCTGGTCACCTGGACTTGATGCAGTCAAAACGCCATCAGAAAAGAGCAGAGCTGAGAGTCTGGAAGGTGGCTCAGCTCTCACCCAGTAGGTGGAAAGGCATTCTGGGTGACCCAGAGGAAGCCCCTGAAACCAGAAGACAAGAAGAGAGGTCAGAGACATCAGTCTTCCATTATCCGCTACTGATTATCTGCAGATGGTTAATCCATTCAACAGAATACAGTGTCGCAATACTTAGCTACATCAGGGTGGGGAAACAAAAATGCTTCACACATCTTTCTATTATAAATCAGACACAGGCAGTTTTCCTTGTAAGTTTGCAGCACTACAGGTTTAAGAATGCTAGTAAGAAAATCTGGTTCAAGATGCAAAGCAATACTATAAAAATCATCTCTAACCACAATGAGGTGCCATGTCACACCCACTAGGATACTGTAATAAATGAACTAAAAAGCAAAACTAGGAAAGAACTGGCTGTGTCGAGGACGTGAAGAAACTGGAATCTTCTTGCATTGCTGATACTCCTCAAAAAGCAAACACGAAACAAATTATAATCTATTGTCAACCTAGTTGGTTCAATGGCCCTATAGATCTTAGTCCCTACAGGGCTAATGTGATCTGCCCTGTGGAATTTCCAAGTCTGCATTCTTTGCAGAAGCAGATTGCCACCTCAGTCTCCTATGAAACAGCTGGTCATAAATCAACACAGTAGGTGCTTTATAACTGCATTACTAATGGGAACATTCAACGGCGCAGTCATTGGAAAATAGCTGGCAGTTCTTTAACAGTTAACCATAGAGTTATCACATGACTCAACAATTCCACTCCTAGCCATATACCCAAGAGGAGTGAAATATGTCCACACAAAAACATGCACAAGAATGCTTACAGCTTCACTATTCATGAAACGCCCTGAGGTCTACCAGTAGGATCGCCCATGGTGAACAGGTTTCGGCAAAATGTCCAGATGAAGACAGACTAGGAAGTAGATCTGATCATCCACTTTTGAAATTTAAAAAAGCCTCACTGCTGTCAACTTCAAATCATTTCATATTGAACTTCCAGCACTGAACTTTTCAGAGACAGTGAGTAGCCCTGTAGGAGACTGCCCATCTTTCTCTTGTGGAATAGCTAGTGGGTTTGGACTGCAAGCCTTTGGGTTGGCAGAACAACTCCTTACCCACTAGGCCATCCACGAAAACCTTATAAGAAACGGGGGAATATTGCCTAATATCTGGTAAAATAGCCAGAGCAGGCAAACTCATCAAACAGCAAGCCAATTAATGGTTGCCAGAGTCTGGGGAGGATGAAAGAATGGAGTGATGCTTAATGTGTTTCCTTTATAGAGCAATGAAAATGTTCTGGAACTAGATAGCAGTGACTATTGTACAATGTTTTAAGTGTAATAAATTCTACTGAGTTGTCCATTTTTAGATTAAAAGTTCCAAAAGGTAAGTCTTAGCAATAGCAATAAGACAAGAGAAGGGAATAAAAGGTATCCAAATTGGCAAACAGGAGGTAAAAGTATCTCTCTATGCTGATGATATGATAGTATACTTAGAAAACCCTAAAGACTCAGCAAGAAAACTATTGGACATAGTGGACCAGTTTAGCAAAGTAGCAGGATACAATATCAACAACAAAAATCAGCTGGATTTCTCTACAGTGACAAAGAGAATGCAGAGCTGGAGCTAAGAAAAATAATACCCTACCCTTCACAATAGCTAACCAAAAGATTAAATACTTGGGAATAAATTTAACCAGAAGCACAAAGAATCTCTTCAAAGAAAATTACAAAACATTACTACAAGAAACAAAAAGAGACCTTGAGAAGTGGAAGAATATCCCTTGCTCATGGATATAAAGACTCAATATTGTGAAAATGGCAATACTACCAAAGGCAATTTACACATTAATGCAATCCTAATACAAATACCAATCCCATTCTTCAATGAGGTGGAAAAGGCAATCTCCAGTTTCATTTGGAATGGAAAGAAGCCCCGAATAAGCAAAGCACTCCTTAAAAATAGAAGAAAGGTAGGAGGTATCTCACTCCTTGATTTCAAATCCTACTACACTGCCATGGTGGTAAAGACCGCATGGTACTGGTACAATACAGACACACGGACCAATGGAATAGAATTGAGAACCTGGAGACCAGCCCATCTATCTATGGTCAACTGATTTTTGACAAGGAGATGAAATCAGTTAAGTGGGGAAACAACAGCCTTTTTAACAAATGGTGCTGGCAAAATTGGAAAAGTATCTGCAAAAGACTCAAGCAAGATCCACACCTCACTCCATACACAAAAACCAACTAAAGGTGGATCATGGGCCTAGAACTAAAACCAAGGACTATAAACTTCATTAAAGAAAAGCTAGGAACAACGCTAGAAGTCCTAGTCCACAACATAAACAGTCTTCCAAGTATCCTGAAAAACCTGAAACCAGGAGAAGATAAAGTTGATGAATAGGGATCTTCTAAGAATCAAATCCCTATGCACATCCAAAAACTTCTCCAACAGGGTAAAAATGGAAGCCACAGACTGGGAAAAAAGTATTTGGTAATGACATATCAGATAAGGGACTTATATCCAGAATTTATAAAATACTTGAGCACCACAAGAAGATAAAGGTAAACAATCCAATTAAAAAATAGGCACGGGATATGAATAGACACTTCACCAAAGAAAACATTCAGATGGCTAACAAGCACATGAAGAAATGTTCAAAATCTCTAGCTCTAAGAGAGATGCAAATCAAAACAACTATGAGATATCATCTCACCCCAGTCAGAATTGCAAAATTTAACAGAACAGCAAGCAACAAATGCTGGCGAGGTTGTGGAGAAACTGGAACCCTATTCACTGTTGGAGGGAGAGTAAAATGGTGCAACCACTGTGGAAGGCGGTATGGCACTTTCTCAATAAGTTGCAAATAGAGATACCATTTGACCCAGCAATTCCACTACTGGGAATATACCCCAAAGAGACCATAACTGCCATCCAAGCAGATATATGCACACCCATGTTTATTGCGGCTTTGTTCACAATAGCAAGGAGTTGGAAACAACCTAAGTGCCCATCAACAAGCGAATGGATAGAGAAGCTGTGGTATATTCACACAATGGAATACTATGCTGCATTGAAAAACAAGAAACTCATGCAATATTATTCAAAATGGGTGACTCTGGAGGACATTATGCTGAGTGAATTACCTCAGTCACAAAAGGACAAATACCGCACGGTGCCACTATTGTAAAACAGGACTGACATCGGGGTTGGGGAGAGACTGAGAAAGATGGGTTCAATAATGTATACTGCATTGAAACAGATGAAGGAGAAAACTGTTTAAAAGGGTATGTGATTAGGTCTTTTTGTCATGACAGGAATCTAGAGCAAAGGCTACATGGTGGAGTGGACCTGGGGGAGGGTTTGTAAAACAATGAAAGAATTTTTGTTTTACTATTCCAAGAGGGTAGTGTACTAGGGGGGAGGGCTGGGAGGGGAGAAAAGTGCAACAATGAATGAATGAATGGAAATCTAAAGTCTGTAAATTTTTACTGAAATTAATAACAAATTTAAATTAAAAAAAGAAAGGGGGAAAATAGAAGAAAAAAGTTCCAAAAGGTAATTTTATGTTACATATGTTTGAATACACATACACACAAACACACACACACACATACTTCTGATTTCTAGACACACAGTTTTTTGAAACAAAAAACCCTTGTAATATGGTGTGACAAAAACTATGGGGAACAAGAATTTTCAACATCAGTTTTTAGTATACTATAATTAAGACAATTATCAATTATTTCTACTGTAATAAAATGAGTACATACAACGTCCTGCCAGCCTTATATTAAGGACATCCCACACATACTGACTTAATTAATCAACTGTCTGAGAAAGCACTCTCTCTATTGGAAGAGGATACCATGTCTCTTAGAAGTTAGGTAACTTGCCCAATCACACAGCTGGCCGGAAGCAGAATCAGGATTAGATCCCAGCCCTTTTATGGTGCATGCACCTACTCGTCAGGTTAGGAGAGAGCAGCTCCGATCCCATCTCTGAGAGAAATGGGGCGATGGACTAGAAGGAAATCAGGAAGGAGGATATCATAAGGAACTTCAAAGAGGTCACAACCCACTCCCCCCTCCGAGGGAGGAAGCACAGCACTGGCCATGGGGAGATCAACCAGAGCAGAGACAGGGTCATTCTATGAAGGTAGCTGGCTGGGCTGCTTCCTGCCAGACCTGTGGCTTATGAGATGTTCAAAGTCAAACCTCACTGTGGAACCAACTCATAGCTGATTACTGAATTTCCAAGAGTGTCAGTCAGATTTTCATCTTTCTCCAGTGGAGCTGCTAATGCATTAGAACTTGCAGAGAGTTGGTGTAGATTTCAGAAGCCCAAAATGTCATCTAACAAAGAGTAAGTTCAAATAAATATACAATTTCCTCACACAGAACAACAAATCACATCAAATGCATCAAATCATAAGCATTTGCATGGTTTCATTTTAAAACAGAAATATCATATAAATGGTCTAGGAAACTGCTAGTAATATCAAACGTTGGGATAATTATTAATAATACCAAAATCTACGGTGCTTTCACAGGCATTTGTTGCTGTCGTTATGTGCCATTGAGTTGCCTGAGACCCATAGTGACCCTATGTACAGCAGCTCTGAACCCTGCCCTTTCTTGAGTCAGTCTCACTAATTATGACACACCAACCCCCACTGCTCAGTTACTGTCTCAATCTATCTCATCCGGGGTCTTCCTCTCCTGTGCTGTCACTCCACCATTCCGAGAATGATGTCCTTCTTTAAGGACCAGTCCCTCCTAGCCACATGCCCAAAGTGTGGCAAGGGCATTTAGTTTTTTAAAAATTTTTATGTTAACCTTGGTGAAACCCTTCATCAAGGAAATTCCTTAATAAGATTCAAGGAACAAAAGGGTAATTGCTTGATATGATTCAGGGCATACATAAGAAGCCAATAACTAACATTATACTTAATGGAGAACTTTCCCAAGAAATAGTATGCAAGACAAGAGTGCTGACTCTTACAAGTCCAAAAAATTAAAAAATGTAGTAGAAGTCCTAGCTAGAAATCAACAATACAAAAAAAGAAATAAAAGGTATTGAGTGGAAAAGAAGTAGTACAATTTTCTGTAGTCATAGGTGATATGATCCCATATACTGTTGTTATGTATATACCATCAAGTCACCAGTGACTTATAGCAACCCTATGTACAATAATAGCTCTGAACCCTACCCTGTCCTGAGCCAGTCTCACTGTCTTGAGACACACTTACCTCTATTACCCCACATATCATGTCAACCCATCTCATCTGGGTCTTCCTCTGCTGTGCTGTCCCTCTACCCTTCCAAGGATGATGTCTTTGTCCAAGGACAGATCCCTCTTGGCCACATGCCCAAAATATGTGAATTGGAGATTCAAAATCCTTGCTTCCAAGGAGCAGCCTGGTTTCACCCTCTCCAAGACAGATTTGTTTGTTTTCTTAAAGGTCCATGGTATGTTCAATACTCTTTTCCAACACCATAACTCAAAGACATCAATTCTTCTTCTATCATCCTTAGTCACTGTTCAGTTTTCTGATGCATAGCAAGCAACTAAAGACCATGGCCTTGATTAGGCACATCTTAGCATTTAGACTGACACTACTGCTCTTTAGCACTTTGGAGAGGTACCTGACAGCAGATTTCCTCAATTCATCTTCTGATTTACCGACTGCTAGTATCAAGAGTGTTGGTTGTGGAGTCAAGCAAGCTGTCCTATCCAGAGCCAATCTCATCATCTCCAATGACATAATCCCATTTCTCCAGGCATTGAATCAATCCATCTCATCATGGGTCTTCCTCTCCTGCACTGTTCCTCCACCCTTCCAAGTATTATGTTCCTTTCTTCAAGGATGGGTCCTTTCTGGCCATGTGCCCAAAGTATGTGAGACAGAGCTTCAAAATCCTTGCCTTTGGGGGGCAGCTTGATTACACCCTCTCTGGGACAAACCTGTTTGTTTTCCTGGCAGTCCATGGTATGATCAATACTCTTCTCGAGCACCACAACTCAAAGGCATCGATCTTTCTTCTATCATCCTTAGCTACTGTCCAGCTCTCTGATCCATAGCAAGTAACTACAAACACCATGGCCTGGATCAGGCACAACTTAGTCTCCAGATGACATCATTCCTTTTCATTACTCTAGATGGGTCCCTGACAGGAGACTTTCCCAGTGCAATTTGTTTTTTGACTTTCTGACTACTGATGCCAAGCAAGCTAAACCTGTTAACAATCTCAATCTCTTCTCCGTCAATCATGAAGCTGTCAATTGGCTCAGTGATGAGAACCTTTGTCTTCTTGATGTTAAGCTTCAATCCATATTGAAGACTACAGTCCTCGACGTTCTGCAGCAAATGCCTCAAGTCCTCCTCAGTTTCAGCAAGCAAGGGTGTGTTATCTGCATAACATAGGTTTTTGATGAGTCTCCCTCCAATCCTGACGCCACATTTCTCCTCATAAAGTCCAGCCTCCTGAATGAGCCATTCTGAATATAGATTGAAAACTTATGGAAATAGGCTGCATCTCTGACCTACACCTTTCCAGATCCTGAACCATGCGGTGCTTCCCTTCTTTGTTCTGACTACTGCCTCCTGGTACAATTACAGGTTTCGCATGAGAACAATAAAGTGTTCTGAGATCCCCATTCTTCTCAAAGTTAGGCGCAATTTGTTGTGATCCACATAGTCAAATGCTTTTGGATAGTCAGTGAAACATAGCTAGACATTCCTCTGATACTTTCTGCTTTCAGCAGGAAGACTTAATATTGTTAAGATGCTTAACAACAGATTTTCAATGTGATCTTTAGATTCAATGTAATACTGATTCCAACAGGAATCAAAGGGGAAAAAACAATCCTCAACTTTCATAGCTAAAACAATAATGAAAGAGAACAAAAGCATCTTATATTTCCTGACTTTAAAACATACTATAGAAAAAAAAAGTATAAAATAAAAAGTTTATTTTTAAAAAAACCACCCCGCCCCACCCCATACTATATATAGCTCTGATGGACTAGTGGGAAGAAGCTGCACTGAAATCAAATCCCAAAAGCATGAGGTCCAAATCCATCAGATGCTCCAAGGAGAAGGAAGGGTAATCTCTTCCCATGTGATCAACTACCTCTGAAAACATGCCAAAGGGTCAGCCAAAGGCTCTGCCTTTCTCCCTCAGAACTGCTGCTGGACACAACTCCCACTTTTATCATGATGGGATTAGTAGCCCATCATGAAATTCATTATGTCCTTTAATGGACAGATGCTTAGACCATTGAGAGTATGGAAATAAACCCATGTTATCAATAGTTACTTGATTTTCACAAAGGTGCTGAGTCTATTCAATGAGGTAAGAAGAATCTCTTTATTAAACAAGTGATTCTCATAAAATTTATTTTCCTTAGAAGAACAAGCAGGGGATATTGTCAGGCCTCATTTTCAACACTGGTTTATAAAAAAAGAAAAAATAAAACCCAACAACACTCAAAACATAAATAGCAAAAGACAAAATGCATAAATAAAACTGCACTAAAATGAAAAATATTTGTTCATCAAAAGGGTATACCAAAAAAAGTGAAAAGATATGCTATCAACTTCTAGTCATAAAACTGGCAAAGGACTTGAATAGACATTTTACACAAGAGGATATTCAAATATTGCGATGGGAAAGTCTACTGTTAGGGACCTCTCTAAAGTACTCAAGAGCAACAGTGTCTCTCTGGAGACTAAGGTCCGCCTGATACAGGCCAGGGTCTTTGCAATCATTTGTTATGCATCAGAGAGTTGGACAATGACTAGGGAGGATAGAAGGAGAATTGACGCCTTTGAGCTGTGGTGCTGGAGAAGAGTACTGAATGTACAGGGACTACCAAGAAAACAAACAGATTCATTCTGGAGAGGGTTAAACCAGGCTCCTCCTTGGAAGCAAGGATTCTGGGGCTTTGTCTGACATACTTTGGACATGTTGTAAGGAGAGACAGGTCCTTGGAGGGGGACATCATGCTTGGTATGGTAGAGCACAGGAGGGGAAGACCCTTTATGAGATGAATTGATTCGGTGACTGGGGTAATCGGGATGGGTGTGTCAGAGGCAGTGCGGTTCGCGCAGGATAGAGCAGGGTTTAGGGCTATTGTACATAGGGTCACTATGAGTCACGACAGCACATAACGACAACAACAACTAATCACATGAAAAGATGCCCAGTGTCACTAGCCATCAGAGAAAGAAAGCAAATCAAAACCACAATGAGATATCATAAACGACTACTAGGATAACAAAGATTTACAACAATAACAAAACAAAAACAACCCCACAAAGAAAAGAACAAGTTTGCAGAAAAATTAGAAATCTTACCCATGCAAAATGGTCCAGCTGTTGGGAGAAAACAGTGTGGTGGTTTCTCAAAAGACTAAAAATAGAATTATCATATGACTCCGCAATTCTACTCCTAGATATACATCCAAAAGACATGAAAACAGAGATCCCAAAAGAGACTTCTAGACCACAGTTCACTGCAGCACCATTTACAATAGCCAAAAAGTAGAAACACACGAACAATAAAAAAAAGCCCACTCATCAAAAGATGAATGAATAAATAAAATGTGGTACCTGTGGTACTATGAAATACTATGCTACATAAACAAAATGAAGTATTGATATATGCTACAGTATGACTGGAACTTGAAAACCTTCTGCTGAGGTCCTTTCATAACAAGCCAATCATAAAAGAACAAATATTGTATGGCTTGAGTTATAAAAAAAAAAACAAGAAAAGGCTATGTAGAAGAGAGCAAAGTGTATCAGTGGTTATCACAAGTGGGAGGAAGAGAGAAAGAATGGATTAATGTGGGAGGAAAGGGGAAAGATGGATTAATGGGAATGAAAAATCCCATTAATTAAGGAGGTTTGGGTTGCACAGTCAATTATTGCAATTGCTGTCAAGAAGTTATACACCTGTAAAATGCTGACCTGGCAAAAGTAACTGCTGAGCTGTTCATGTAAAACCAAACACCTTGTGAGATTTAGTTCCTTAATTTGGAGCTTTAAGATCATAATTTCATGAGACAGCCCAGTACTTCTGTCTCCTAGTCCACTGTGCCTGGAATCTTAAAAGCTTGCATGCAGCTGTGCAAGATACAACAGGTCTCTATTCACTGGGAGGAACAGAGCAAGAAGGCAAGTCAAGAACAGGAAGAGGATATGCTCTCCATGTGTGGTAACTGCCTCCATTAATAAATGCCTTTCTTTCCATGGTAACAGAAAAGCTGGTTGGTGCTCTGCTTGCTACCACTGTAGAGCATGTTAATTAAAGATTTCATAGAAGACTCTTGATAGGAAGGGGGAGTACAGGACAGAAGTCAAGATTTTCATATACTAGGTTCTTGAGGAGAGGCAGGTCATATAGCCCTGGTGTGTCCACTTGCCGTACAGCGGTAAATTGTGGTTGCTGTGAGGCTGAACACTGTGACACTGAGGTGTCAAAAGCGTTAATGGTTGGTTACCCAATGCAGACAGTGTGGGTTGGAGTTCCCCGGTTAAAACAAGCTTGGAAGCAAGAGTGGCATCCACTTCCGTAATAGCTTGCCTCCGGAAACCCTATGAACCTGGAGAGAGGATGAAAGACACCCAAGCATTGAGGATTCTCCTTCATAGGGACTCAATGGCACTTAACAACAACAGGTTTTCTGGAGCCATGGAAGGTGAATAAACCCCTCAAACTACTGTCTTAAAATAATCATTAAACTTTAAACCAAAAATACCTCCTAAATCAAGAAAGTCTTAAAACTTAAAACTAAGAAACAGTCTAGTTTCACTTCTAGTAAGATAAAAGTTAGCCTTGAGTATTATTCTTTTTTAAGAACTTTCTGTATGAAACCAAATTGACAGCTACAACCCAATAGATTAGATAGGAAACTAAATTGCAATGTTACTCTCATACCAACTCCCAACCTTCGTATTCATTCTGTGTTGGATTAAATGACTAAGACTACCAGCAAAACACTACCAGTGTCCTCATAAAATTAGCTTTACTTACGAGTGCATGACTAATGATACCTGAAGTTAGAAACAAGTGTAATTGACTTAAAAATTGCCAAGCGAGGCCATAAAGATATTAATAGTTTGTTTAATAACAGTGTTGGCTGTTGCTGTTTGAGAATGGAAAAGAAACTCAAGGGAACCCCCAAATGATAAAACGCAGGTTGGAGGAGCCATTGCCATGGCAACACATTCCACCCTGGATAAGGAGCACCAACAAAGAGTTTCTGTTTGTGTGAGCAAGTAAGTACCTTTTTGTTCGTTTGTGAAGGCTGAGGTTCTGACAACTGAAAGTATTTGATGAGAGGTGGTATGTGGATTGTGAAAAAGGGAGAGAAAAGGGAAGCTGGGCAATAAAATGAAAGTCATAAAAATTCTGAAATGGTCCAAATCAGGAGGAAACTGATAAGAAGGATCATTATCTCTTAATCTTGCCAATTTCACTTCTGAGGCTACAGCTACTAGGACAAGAACTCTTTATAGGACAAATTTGATATTATCTACTATGGCACTAAGAAGAAGTAACTTGTGGTTGCTGTGAAGCTGAACACTGTGACACTGATGTGTCAAGTGCGATAATGGTTACCCATGGTGGACAGTGTTTGGTGGAGCTTCCCAATTAAAACAAGGTAGGAAGCAGGAGTGGCATCCACTTCCGTAAATAGCTTGTCTCTGGAAACTCTAATGAACCTGAAGAAAGGATGAAAGGCACACAACTGTCGAGGACTTTCATTCGTAGGGTCGCTTATGAATAGACGGCACTTAACAACAACAACAACATGGTACCAAGAGTTAAGGCCTCTGTGAACACCACCCCCAAGCTTTACCCTCTTCTCCCACTCTCAGTGTTTTCCATTCAAGGAAAAGTAAGGGGAGACATCCATAGCCCCAGCCACACCTGGGGAGGACTGAATCTTGGACTGTTGCCTGGGGAAACAGAACTGTTTTATCTCCCAAAATCCTCCTGCCTGGCTTTCTCAGATTTTTCAATTGAAACTATGAAGGGCAGCTTCCAGAAAAAAAAGTTAAACAGATGCGCTCAGAACAAGACAAGATAAAGAATGAACAAAGCAGTAAACAGAAGGATTATAGAGGGCAAGGTGGCCACTTGGTGGTAGGCTAGTCCACAGGGAGTTGTGCTGCTAACCCAAAGGCCTTGCACCTTTGGCAGTTCAAATCCACCAGCAGCTCCTTGGGTGACAGGTGGGCAGTCTCCTACCTTTTCAATTTACTGCCTCAAAAACAATGAATAAGAAGGGACTTGATAGTGTGGATGTACAGTTAACTGTTGAAAGTTACCACTTCTAACTGAAAGGCTAACGCTTCGAGCCCACCCAAAAAGGCCTGACAATTTATTTCTGAAAATCAGGGACTGGTAACCCTAAGAGGCACATCTTGCTCTCAAACAAATGGGACTGTCATGAGTCAGACAATGCAACGTCAAATGCTTGGCAGCTCCCAGAGGGCAGACCAAAGCAGAAATCCCAAGACAGAGGATCTTGGTGGAAAGGAGTCACAGTGATGTCTGGTCTCTTCTGTCTCATCTTGCTGAGTCTGCTGTGTTAACCTTTTGGAGATGACAAAAGTAAATCTCAGAGCTCTTTAGAATGAGAGGCAGATATGCATGAAAGAGCCTTCCATCTTTCCCAGGTGGGAATTCAAAGATGTCCCTTTGAAATCTTTCAAAGGTATTACTGGTTTGAAGAATATGAAAAAGCTTCCTTGCTCACTATGAACAACTTAAGGACAATTATTAAGCAATAACTTATGTTAGGAGACTCTGGTAGCCTAGTGGCAAGAAGTTGCCCTGACAATGGAAAGGTAACCAGTTCAAATTCACTAGCTGTTTTATGAAAGAAAGATGGTCAGTCTCTTCCTATGTGGTTCACAGCCTCTGAAAATCCTCCTTAAGGGTAAGTTATGAGTCCGTTCCAACACGATGGCACAAAACAACAGCAACTTACATTTATAAAAATGCATGAGTACAACTCTGAACTTTAGCATTGGTTAGTATTCCATGTAGACACTACTCAGATGAAGGAAGTGATCATTCGTGGGCGTTTCAATGGCTCTTTAGATTCCTGGCCATTGACCTGATTAGCAGGTGAGGCTACCCTCCTGCTGGCATTCCTACGCACCTATGCTGAATTGCTGAATGAACATTTCCAGCAGACACTTGTCAGCATGCCTGAGGGATTGAGACTGGGACGTTCTGAGCTTCTGCGGGCACACTGATGACTGGTTTGAGGCCTTCTTAAAATGAATGTTTGAGATGTGACAGAAATGAGCATGGACTCGATTTCATTTTAACTACTTAGCTGGGAAGGTCTGAGTGGAGAAGAGTCAAGATACTCCTTCTCCTCTAAGTTATGGGCGGCCACCAAGTCAGGCATTTGTGAAAGGCCAGATACACTGAGATGAGTCTGAAAGCCTCTGGATCCCTGAGATGAGGTGAGTCCCCTCTCACCACTGCCGCCCACCTCTGAGAAACTGTGGGTCAAGTGAGGTAAAAGAGTGTTTTAATTAAAAGTCAAATGGGCATAAAACACGCAAAAACAAGTCATCCTGCAGCTTTCATTAGGATAAAGAGAGCTCTGGGTGCTACTAAAATGTGGAAGAATGAATGAACAATGATTGCTTGATTCTGCCAAAAGAGGTTGATTTTCTGACTTATTAATGAAAAACAATTTAGTAGGCAGGAACACACAGACTGGACAATCATCCAAGGAAATGTGTACACGCCACACAAGTCCCTCAGGAGGAGTTGGACAGAGGTTTGCAATGGTGGTCCTATTATCAATCTCTGTGAATCTTTTTTCTTTTTTTACATTTTTAAAACATTTTTCTTTTATATGGATTTGTTTCTTGTTGTTGTTACGTGCCATAGAGTCATCTCCTTCTATTCTCCCTAGTAACTGTCCAGCTCTCTGATGCATAGCAAGTGATTGCAAAGACCATGGCCTGTATCAGGCACACCTTAGTCTCCAGAGTGGCATCATTGCCCTTCAGTACTTTGGAGAGGTCCCCACCAGGAGACTTTCCCATCGCAATATGTCTTTTAATTTCCTGGCTGCTGGTGCTAAGAGTGTTGACTGTGGAGCCAAGTAAACAAAAACTATGAACAATCTTAATCTCTTCACCATCCATCCTGATGCTGCCAACTGGCCCAGTGGTGATAATCTTTGTCTTCGTGATATTGAGCCTCAATCCAAATTGAAGCTACAGTCCTTGATCTTCTGCAGTGAGCACTTCAGGTCCTCCTCAGTTTCAGTACCAACTGCTAATATGCAAGATCAAGCTGAAGCTAAGGAAAATTAAATCAAATCCACAGGAACCAAAACATGACCTTGAGTCTATCCCATCTGAATTTCAAAACCATCTCAGGAACAGGTTTGAGACCTTGAACACCAATGAGAGAAGACCAGATTAGTTGTGGGAGGATATCAAGAGTATCATCCAGAAAGAGTACAAAAGGTCATTACAAAGACATAGGAGGAAGAAAAGACCAAAATGGATGTCAGAAAAGACTCTTAATATTCACTGGAGCACCAAGAAGCCAAAGCAGAGGGAAGAATTAAAGATATTAAAGAGCTGAACAGAATATTTCGAAAGGCAGCGTGAGAAGGCAAAGTAAAATATTACAATGAAATGTGCAAGGAGCTGGAGTCAGAAAATCAAAAAGGCTGAACTCGCTCAGCATTTCTTTAGCTGATGGAACTGAAGAACAAATTCAAACCTCAAGCTGCTATAGTTAAGGATTCTTTGGGCAGAATATTAAATGATCCAGGAAGTATTAAGAGAAGATGGAAAGAATACAGAGTCACTGTACCAAAAGAAATTGGCAGACACAGAAGAATTTCATGAAACAACATATGAGCAAGAGCCTATGGTGATGAAGGAAGAAATTCAAGCTGCTTTGAAGGAATGGCAAAAAATAAGGACCCAGGAATTAATGGTATACCAACTGACATATTTCAAATAACAGATGCTGCCCTGGATGTGCTCACCAAGTTGTGTCAGGAAATCTGGAGGACAACCACTTAGCCAACTGACTGGAAGAGATCTATATTTGTTTCCATTACAAAGAAAGGTGATCCAACAGAGTGTGGAAATTATAGAACAATATCACTGATATCACATGCAAGCAAGATTCTGCTGAAAATTATCCAAAAACGACTGGAATAGCAGCACAGATTTGCAAACAAAGTTTACATACACTGTGTTTCACACTATCTATCCTTCATTCACATTGTACTTCATACAATCATTCCCATTCATTATAAAACTCTGTGAATCTTGACAAATGTGTGGACCTCTCTGATCTTTGGATTTCCAACTATAACTCAAAAATGCAAACTCACTGCTTTAGAGTCAGAACCAACTAGAGTGGATTTTTGGGGGCTGTGTACCTAACCTTCTACTGACTAGGCCATCAGAGCTCCCTGCCATTTAGTTACTTGTTACATTTAAATGAGAAAATGCAGAGAAGTTTCTTCTGCCTTCAGTAGTCACTCAACAGATGTTAGCTCTGTTTTCTCCCCTCCTGGCTTCCTGAAAGTGGCATATGCTGCACAAGATCCCACACCCTCTTTCATAAAAAAAAAAAATAAATAAATACTCAACAGCATTTTAAAAACTTTTTTGTCTTTTAACATTTCCCCAAAATCCCCAACACAAGTATGAACAGAATATTTTTAAATCATCCAAGCAGAGTGCTGACTTTGGAAGAAGGTTTGGCATGCAGATAGATAAAAGCTACATCATTTATCACCACTGACTATGCAAAAAACTAAAAAAGCAAGTTAATATTAACTAGTAGATTTTAAGCGCAGTGACTTATTGATCTATCCCCACCTGGGGGGTCAGATTTTGCTTGAGAAACTCTTTTGCTTCCACTGGTTAGAAAAAAACAGTGTGAAAAACAGATGGCATCTAATTCCAGTTAATCTATGATTTCCCCATAAAATACACAGATATTTCTTGAATAAACACACACCAAAAAAATCTTTTTAATAACATATTCATTTCTAGTCTTCTGGTCTTTGGCTGAGAAAGTCTCTAGGTGGTACAGTTAAGTGCTCAACTACTAACCAAAAGGCTAGAAGTTCAAGTTCACTCAGAGGTCCTTCAGAAGCAAGGCCTGGAGACCTGCTTCTGAAAGATACCAGCCACTTAGAAGCCTATACAGCATACTTCTTCCCTGGTACTCATGGGGTCACCCATGACTTAGAACAGACTCAACAGCAACTGATTTTATTTTCCACAGTCAGAAAAAAAAGGAGATTCATTGTACTAGGAAAATCTGTAGTTCAGGACCTCTCCAAATTACTGAGGAGTAATGTCAGTTTGAGAACTAAGGTGCGTCTGATTCAGGCTATAGTCTTTCCGATTACTTTCTATGTACCTGAGAGCTGGACAACGAATAAGGATAACAGAAGAAGAACTGATGCCTTTGAGCTGTGGTATTAGGAAAGAGCACTGAACATCCCGTGGACAGCCAAAAGAACAAACAGATAAGTCTTGGAGAGTGTGCAGCCAGAGTGTTCTTTGGAGGCAAGAATGATGAGGCTTCACTTCACATACTTTGGGCATATTGCTAGGAGGGGCTCTTCCTTGGAGAGGGAAAGGATGCTGGAAAGAATGGAAGGTTGGTGAAGGAGAGGAAGATTCTCGACCAGGTGGATTGACAGGGCGACTGGTGCAATGGGCTCTTGTGTGTGAGGATGGTGCAGGACAAGACTGGGTTCAGATCTCTTGTTCACATCACAGGGTCGCTATGAGTCTTACTCAACTCGACAGCACTTAACAACAACATGCTAACCTAAGAGGTAGGAACTTAAGTAAATGACAGACTCATCCAATAAAGAAATTCCTCTGAATAAGGCAATAAAATGTCCGCAAAGGAAACAAGCCAGAACACATTTGAGGCTGGACATACAGTGGGAGGTGTGGGCAGTCACAACAACACACACTGGGAGCAGAATGGGAGGACAGAAGCTTAGAAAGTGGTGGGCAGCCTCTGCTGCAATGGGCTCAGGCCTGTCAGAGCTTGTGAAGGATGGCACAGAGTAGGACAGGGCTCTGATCTGTTTTTCATGGGGTCACTATGAGTCATACTCTACTCATGGTATCCAAAACCAACAAGAGTAGCCTGGAAAGTGTGGGTATCCAAAACCAACAAGAGTAGCCTGGAAAGTGTGGGTAGGATTTGAGTAAGAAGATGGCAGAGTGGTAGCAAAGCTGGGGCA
This sequence comes from Elephantulus edwardii, assembly GCF_000299155.1. Classification (NCBI taxonomy): domain Eukaryota; kingdom Metazoa; phylum Chordata; class Mammalia; order Macroscelidea; family Macroscelididae; genus Elephantulus; species Elephantulus edwardii. The sequence continues at coordinate 1,089,154 of NW_006400155.1, forward strand.
TGAAGGTGGGGTAGGAAAAACCTCATATATCTTAACCCTAGGGAGCAGATACAAAATACCAAGGTCCGGCCTCACTTCATACATCACTTCATATCAGTTCAAGCAAACCTCCAGGGGTGAGACCAGGGCACAGACAGTTTGTAAAGCTCCCCAGGGATGCTCAGAAGGGGAGGGGAATCACTGCCAGCAAGTCATCCTGCATCCAGAAAAGATAATAAAATAGAAAGATCTACTCCAAGGAACGACCTTCTTTCATTTGGCATTTAATTTCATTTTAGTATCTAATGCCAGACTTCTATCTGCTGCATCTAATTTACACCAAATTAAAATGCAAAGCAGGATGTGACTTAGCAGTTTAAAGGGTAAGAAGAGTTAACATCACCCAAGAGCTTAAAATAACATCTTGTGGTTTGAATTTTATCAGTGGGTGTTGTTACCTCCCTTAACTGACAACTGCTTGCTGCAGCACGGTGTTTTTAACAATTGGCCACCACACACACAGCCTTTCACTGCTTATCTAAAGACTATCAGTTGAGTCACTCAGAACTGTGAGTGTGAATTCTTAAAAGTTCTCTATTTCTCACAGAAATCTACTAATTGTGTTTTCAGAAATGTAAACATTAAGCGGAACAATGACAATACTCTTTAAGAGCTAACAGAATGCTCTCAAATAACAAGAAACTAAATACTCCAGTGGTCAATGTATCACATGTCCACACCTGAAGTGTGTTTGTCTACCTAAGGAAAACTCCAGTACTGAGAATTTAATCTTAAACAGAATTCTATAAAAGTAAATTTTAAAAATAGATTTTGAGCTATCCTTCCAAAGCTGCAGGGCAAGACTCAAGGGCTGAAGAGGGACCTAAAAGATAGCAGGGAGCCACAGATGTAGAGAAAGGAGGTGGAGAAAAGGCTTGGGGGCTCTGCTCTGTCCTAGGAGAAGAGCTGCTGTAAGAAAGGGAGCGCAAACATTTTTTAAGTACCAGCAAGGGGGGGGGGGGAGGGCGTGAAATTGAGGACAAATTAAAAGAAAGGCTGAGAAAACTAGTTTTAAGAAAACCTAGAGTTGACCTTATGTAGAAGAATGTGGCATCATAATTGGAGGAAGACTTAACAACATGCCTTATGCAGATGACACAACCTTGCTTGCTGGAAGTGAAGAGGACTGGAAGACCTTGCTGCAAAAGATCAAGGACTATAACATTCAATACTGCTTGCATTTCAATATCAATAAAACAAAAACCCTCACCACTGGACCCACAGACATCATGGTAGATGGAGAAAAGATTGAAGTTGTCAATTATTTCATCTTACTTGGGTGGATTAACAATCAATACTTTTGGTACCCGAAGTCAACAGAAGTGTTGCACTGGGAAAAATCTGTCAGGAACCACTCTAGAGTATTAAAAAGAAACAATGACTAAGGTGTGCCTGATTGAAGCCATAGTCTTTGCAATTACTTGCTAGGTATTTGAAAACTGGACAATTATAAGGGATGACAGAAGAAAAAGAATTGACGTCTTTTGAGTTGTGGTGCTGGAGGAGAGAGAGTATTAAATATTACATGGATGGCCAGCAAAACAAACAGATCTGTTCTTGAGAAATCAAGGTGAATCCAGGGTGGGATGCTGCTTGGAGGCAAGGATGGTGATGCTCTGTCTCATAGACTTTGGGCATGTTGTGGAGAGAGGCCAGTGCTTGGTGAAGGCCTTCTATTTAGAAAGGTAGAAGACTTTCAATGAGATGAATTAACACAGTAATTCTGATGTACTACACCATTAAAGCTCCTTCCCTCTCATTACCAGCTGCTAGAAATTAGCTGCCATCAAGTTGGTCCCCGTTCATGGCAACTCTATCTGTGTCTGTGTCAGAACTTAGGGTTTTCAATGGATGATCTTTCAGGACATTACCAGGTCTTTCTGCCAAACTACCTGGATGGACGCAAATGGCCAGACTTTGGATTACTGGCTGAATGATTAACCATTCTTACCACCCAGCAACTCCACCAGTTGCTAGAAGAGGCTTTTTATTAGATTAATTCTACTTCATGTGGAGACAAAAAAAAAATCTCTGAATATCAGCACCTGAACTTAAAGAATCTGCAAAAAGGATAGAACTTATTTTATAATGAGTTTATATCTAATGAGAATGTTACAAAAGAGTAAAAAGCAATTGAAAACATAACTTTTTTTAATGTTACTCTAAATGTGAGGTGTAAAATTATGACATAAAACTCTAGCTGGAGTCCATCAAGCTCATTTAAAGTAGTAACTCCTACAACTGTCTCAGGAAAACATCTCCATGATTTGTACTCACTGCAGGCATCTGTAGGAATTAGGGAGTCACTCACATTTAGAGGGTGCTAATAAACCATCTCTTTGTATTTATATAACATCTTTCGTCAAAGACCTCTAAGTGTTATGCAAAAGGAAATTATTCCCTCACACTCACTTAAATGCAAAGCAAACCCAGCACACAGCAGTGACAATCATACCTTCATGAAAATGAGAAGTATCCCAGTCTCCAGAACCAAGTCTGACCTCAAAGATTATTTAGGGCTTAGGCTAGGTGATGCCAATTCTGATTCATTATTCCTGAGTGTGGTGTATTATTCCTGAGGACAGCCATACAACTATATCCTGTCTTGTATGCTGACACCGATACTTCTCCATCAATAGGATGCTGTGTTCCCTTCCCCTGAGTCTGGGTGGGCTAAGAGTGGTGATGGCAACAAGGACATCATGTGACATCACAGCTGACCCTCCAGCAGATGTTCAAGGCTATAAATCACACAAGAGGAAATTGCATCTTTATCCAGCTTTGATCCAGAGATGCTCAACCACTGGGTTAACGGTACAGATTCCCACAGGCTATGCTACCAAAATTCCCTATCTAATACTCTTAGGCACCATCTAATATTGTTAACACAGCGACTGTAGCAATGGGCTTGAACCTGGAAGATACCATGAGGATGGTGCAGAATAGGGCAGGGCTCCAATCTGTTATTCACCGGGTTGCTACATGTCATAGTTGACATGTTGCCACAAATGATGGTAATCCATCGAAAAAAAATGTGTTTCTAAGCACGATTAATTAGAAGTGTGCAGCAACGTGTTTAACTAACTCCATGGCACCTAACAACAGAAATACTGTTAAGCACTGTCTGATTCTGTGACTTTCTAGTTACATGAGGCTACTGAGTGTGTGAAGTGTGGACAGTACAGTTAAAAAGGGGTTTTAAAATGTTATTACATTTTAATTCATTTAAAATACTACCAGTATGATGTGCCATCAGGTCGACTCGACTCACAATGATCTCAGATGTGCCAGAGGACAACTGTGCTCCACAGGGTTTTCAATGACTACATTTTTGAAGTCTATATCACCAGGCCTTTCTTCTGAGGCACTTGCTGTTGTTAGGTGCTATCGTGTTGAGTACAACTCACACAGTGACCTTATGAACAACAGATCTGAACCCTGTCCCATCCTGCTCCATCCTCATCAGCTCTGACACACTTGATTGGGTCCAATGCTCAGTCACTGTGTCAATCTATCTCATTGAGGGTCTTCCCCTCTCTTTCACTGACCCTTCCATATCTTTCCAAGTATGATGTCCCTTTCCAAAGAACAGTTTTTCCTAGCAACATGTCCAAAGTAGGAGAGAGATGACAGCCTTCTCGGCCTCCAAGGAGCAATCTGGCTGCACCTTCTCTAAGACTTACCTGTTTGTTCTATGGGCAGTGTATGGGATATTCAGCACTCCTCCAACACCACAACTCAAAGGCATCAATTGTCTTAGTAGACTCGAATTTCCAATCTCTTAGCCAAGCCCCTTAACCAATTTACTACTCACGGACTCCAGATGGATAATTCAGCTTTGGACCACACCAATCTAAACCTTTTCTCCATCTTTTCTTACACTACAAAGAGAAAATATCTAGCAATATTTCTGCTTCCTGGAATCTTCCAGGTTTGCTCCCTCCCCCATCTTCCCTGAAAGAGTCAGTGACTGACACTTGGCTGAGTTTTCATAATGACGGTGGCCAAAAACCCAAGTATATTAAGACACAGTCAAGCAATGTTCTCTCCCATCCCCTCCACTGTCTAGGGGAGACAAATTAGAGGGTGTAACAGGCTTTCTGCATGATGCCAGCAGGGACTTGTAGTAATAATCCCAAGATGGATTTACAAGCCCTTTAAACTGAGTCGGGACAGGGATGAGCTTCCCTGAAAGTAACACACTATCCAACACTCGTGACTTTAATGGAAAGCCATCAGAATTGTGTCATTTAGGAATTTAATGAGACTCCTTTCAATGACTATACAGTATTGAGCCAATAGTCTGTGACAAATGCCAAAGACATTTCAGAATGACATTCAGAAAAACACGATCAGTTAAAATAATTATCAGATGACAATTTTTAGGGAAAATGAAAATATTTATCATTTTGCAGTATTTTCAGATGGCAACAAATATTCACCCTTAGCTACTCAGGTGCCTTATGTGCTGAAGGAGCTGGGTAGGGTGAAGACAGAGATGTTTTAAAAGGGTTCCCACATGATTTACAAAATGCAGTTTCTGTAACTTCTGTGCTGAGGACAGGAAGAGGGTCGAGCATGACAGGACAGCACGATAAACAAGCTCATCACTCCTTTGGTTAAATGCAAGCAAGTTTCAATGGAATATTTTACTTTTAAAACTATGCTTCGTTTGAATTCAGTCTTACACAACTATTTCTTTCAATATTTTGTCCCTTCACTTCACTCTTTATTCATATAAAGTGTGTACGTGTATGTGTGTGTGTGTGTGTGTGTGTGTGTTGATACATCTGAAATAAACATGCACCTCGGCTATTTTCTGGGTAATGCAGTTTTGCTATAATTTTTTACTTTCTCTTATAAACTTTTTTGTTTTGCTTGAAGTTTTTAAATATAAAGAAATATCACTGAAAATATGTTTCAATAGTAATTAGTTGCTTCTTAATATTCCCAAATTAATCTTTCTAAACATTTCACTTGATCTATGCTTCTCTTCTTTTTCCTGTACACACTATATTGGGGTAAAACATGTGCCCCTAACAGATAATGCTGCAGGAGAAATACTGGCAATCTCCTCCTGTGCGATTTACTGCCTCTGAAAGCCTGATGGAGTGGTATGTCTCCGTCATGCTTACCTCCATCAGGGTGTCGCTGTTAGTTGCTGGTGAACAGACAGTGAAATATAACTCCTAAACAGGGATGGACCTGATCTAGTATCAGAACAAACTACATCCTGTTTGGGTTCCTGCTCATCATGTCCAATTCCAACCCGCCTACCGACAAGATGCTTCAGTTGGGCATCCATGACAAGAAGATGAAACAGAGGAAAAAGAAATCAAAGCCCCAGATGCCACAGACACCTGTAACCTGGGGCATGCTGAAGGCACTCAGCCAACAGGCTCTTGACCTTAACCCTGGGAGTGGTACACCTAGTGGTCCTGTGTTTATAACACTGCTTATCACTGCTTTGACCATCAATAGTGCCACAGCAGGAGAAAGTAATAAGTTATCATACAAGAGCAGCTGTAGAACTCTTCACAAGACAGAATGCTCAAGCAGCTGCACTGAATGATCATTCTACCCTTAACATCATTGGATCATCCTCATCCCAAGAAATACCAGAGGCTCTACACGAGAAACTTTCCCCTCTTTGGATTCATTTAAAAGAAAAAGGGAGGATATGTTGGGGAATACTGGGGAGTAAGGGAGAGCCTCTAGACTGGACAGATAGCCTGAGCTCCATATAAGTGTAAGCTTCCAATTGACCTTTAATATATGGGTGGAGAAAACTCCCCTGTGTATGGCTGTACTAGCTTGAGAAAGCTTGCTGCCTGGGAAGACGGCTACCGGGAGTGGTCCGCATGAGGCTGAGGTTCTCCTAACCAATCCGCATGTCCCCTGTCTGTAAGCCCACTCTATCCTGTCTTTCTGTTTACTTACTTATATATAAGTGTTCTGCAGCCCCCAATAAAATTGAGCTGGGGGGGGGGAAAAAAAAGAAAGCCTGATGGAGGGTCAGGTATGGGTCAATTTCAATTATAGTCCACGGCAATAAGTTAAGTTTGACTCTAATATGGCTGATATCTTCATAAAAGAGGATAAGACACACAGAGACAAAGGCATACAAGGAATATCATCATGTGAAAAGGGAAGCAGAGATTGAAGATATGATGCTGCTATAAACTAAAGACTTCCTTGGCAGAAATGAGAAGCTCTACTGCTAGAATCGTTAGCAAATGCATGACCCAGTTAATACTTTGATTTTAGGCTCCTAGGGTGGCTTAGTCACAAGAAGCTGCACTGCACTGCAATCCTGCAGGTACTCAATTCGAGGCCACCAGCTACTTCACAGGTGAAGGATGAGCAATCTTATCCCATGTAATTAACTGCCTCTGAAAACTCTAGAGGGTCAGCTATGTGTTGGTTCCCACTCTATGGTACACAACAATAACAGGCATCAGAATTGTAAGCCACCTAATTGTAGTATTTGTTACAATAGCCCTTGTTGTTAGGTGCTTTCGAGTTGAGTATGACTCACAGCGACTCTGTGAACAAAAAATATGAACGCTGTTCTGTCCTGAGCCATCCTCACACTTTCTGACACACAAGAGTCCATTGCACCAGTCACCATGTCAATCCACCTCGCTGACCGTCTTTCTCTCTTTTGCTGACCCTCCATCCTTCCCAGCATCCTTTCTCTCTCCAAGGAAGATCCCCCCCTAGCAACATGTCCAAAGTATGTGAGGTGAAGCCTCATCATTCTTGCTTCCAAAGAGCACTCCAGCTGTACTATCTCCAAGACTGTTCTCTTGGCTGCGCATGGGATGTTCAGTGTTCTTCTCCAACACCACAGATCAAAGGCATCAATTATTTTTCTGTCCTCCTTATTCACTGTCCAGCTCTGAGATGCATAGCTAGTAATCGGGAAGACTATGGCCTGAATTAGATACACCTTAGTCCTCCAACTGACATCACTACTCAATAATTTGGAAAGGTCCTTAACTGCAGATCATCCCAGTGCAATGCATCTCCTTATTTCCTGACTGCTCACAGCAAGAGTGTTAACTGTGGATCTAAACAAACTGAAGCTGATGACAGTTTCAATCTCCTCTCCTTCCATTATGACACTGCCCATTGGTGCAGTGGCAAGAATCTTTGTTTTCTTGATACTGAGATGCAATCCATACTGATGGCTGAATTCTTTGATTTTCTGCATCAAGTGCTTCAAGTCCTCCTCACTTTCAGCAAGTAAGGTTGTGTCATCAGCATAGCACAGGTTATTGATGAGTCTCCCTTCAAACCTGATGCGACATTCCTCTTCATAGAGTCCAGGAAAGTTATATATAAAGTCATCACCCTGATTCCAACTCAAGTACCCTCATGAATCCTCTTCAATCTCTGATCCTCCTTCACCTGGTTGTGCCTCAGCTGTTGGAGAAACATTAGAGATTTATTTCACTCATGAGTGAATCTGTGTAATATCACGCTTCCTGACAGTCATCAGCCAGGGCTGTGCAGAAACCTCCCAAGAATGTAGATAAGAAACTGTGGTGTTTAGATCTTTTACCTCGAGATGTGAATGGAAACTAAGAATGCTGGGAATCCCAGCTGTGTTGTTGTTTACACCACAATGGTGACAAACTGAATTTATAAGAAGTAAAGGCAGCTGTACTAAGACTTCTCCCATTTTTCTCCACAATCTCTCTTTCTCTTGAAAAGAAAAGCTAATAAACAGACCTTATACTATGACTTGGAAGAAATGATGAAGAGTGGTGAGAAGGTAAGGAAGAATTCCCAAGAAATTACCTCATTTTTACAAAACTAATACAATCTATAACCTGGTAAGGAGAACCCTGGTGGTATAGTGTGGTCTGTCAGGCTGCTAATTAAAAAGTCAGAGGTTTGAACCCACCAGTGGCTCTTCATGAGAAAGATGGATCATCTTCTCCCATAAATACAGCACAGAGGTTGCCATGAGTTAGAATCAACACAGTGGATGGCAGTGGGTTATAACCTCTAAGCATTAGTTTCCTATACATGATATATGCATAATATCAATGGGAAGATTATTTCTGGACAAAAATAATTAAGTTTTTAAATTATTTCTTATTTATTTATTAAGTGGGGGGAAAATTAAGTTGAGTAGCCTTCATGAAGATGAGTAATTGTGTATCACTTATTTGCCCTACCACAGTGCCAAGGAGGCATTATTGTCATTATAAGCTTATTTGTATGTCTTATTTGTTTTTTATGTCTTACTTCTTTTGTATGTATCATCTCTCTGCTGTTACTTTGGTTAACTATTCGTTCAGCTTAAGGACTGTGTCTAAGAGCAAAAGTTAACAGAAATTAGTTTCTAGCTGCAGAGCAGGAATTCTTTGCCCAACAGAAGGAATTCTTCCCGCACCATAAGAGATGGAATTCTTTGTCTTCCTAGAAAAGAAAGACCTCACTCAGTCCAGTGAAATGCAGGACATACTTTGGGAAGGCAACAGTAGCAATGGCTGAACAGGAGAACAGATGTGAGATGGGACTTCGGGGTGCAAGAAGCCAGTACTGGCAAGACTGAGAACTCTGTTGGACAAGTAGAGGGGCAGCCAATATTGGCAGGACTGGGAACTTGGGAACTCTTAGAGCCACGAGGCTGAGATGCCTGCATGCACATTTTGGGAGCTGTCTTGATTGGTTTTGCTATTAATCTGAATTAAAACCATTAAACTACCCTAAAAAAAAAGTTCTAGAAATTAAACTACCGCCATTCAGCAAATCATGCACCACCTAGACCAAGGCACAGAAATAACAGATTAGAAAAATAAATAATTAGATGCTGGAAAATTGGGTGTTTTACAAGTTTTATACACACAAACACACAGATTGTTTCATGAGTTTTCTTTTAATTACTAATTAAAGCTCACTTTTGTGCAAGTTTTAGTATGACAAAAGACATGGTTAGGTTCTGTGCAAGACACTAACAGGAAAGACATTTCTTAGAAAAAAAAACACAAAACAAACCCAGCAACTCACAAACACAAACCAAGGAATCAGCCTTTGCATTGGAAAAATAAAAATATTACTTTGGATCATGTTGTTGTTGTTGTTGTCACCTGCGACTCATAGCAACCCTATGTATAACAGCCCTAAACCCTGCTCTGTCCTGTGGCAATCTCACTGTCTCGGACACACCCACCCCCATTACTCCAGTCACTAAATCAATCCACTTCATAGAGGGTCTTCCTCTCCTGCACTGTCCCTCCAAAGCATAATGTCCCTCTCCAAGGACCGGTCCTTCCTTGCAACATATCCGAAGTATGTCAGACGAAGATTCAGAATCCTTGCCTCCAAGATCAGCCTGGTTTCACCCTCTTCAGGATGAATCTGTTTTCTTAGCAGTCCATGGTACCCTAAATACTCTTCTCCAGCACCACAGCTCAAAGGCATCAATTCTCTTTCTATCATCCCTAGTCATTGTCCAACTCTCTGATGCATAACAAGTGATCGCAAAGACCATGGCCTATATCAGACACACCTTAGTCTCCAAAGTGACACCATTGCTCTTCAGTACCCATTGCAATACATCTTTTAATTTCCTGGCTACTGGTACCAAGAGTTTTAACTGTGGAAACAAGCACACTAAAGCTGTTTACAATCTCAATCTCTTCACCATCCATCCTGATGCTGCCAGCTGGCCCAGTGGTGAGAATCTTTGTCTTCTTGATATTGAGCCTCAATAATAATTATATTAAAAATGTGTTCTGCTAAATACCAGTCCCATATTGCTCTCTGTAAGGAGGCAAGGGGGATAAAGGTCCAAACAGACCAGTCTTATTGAAGATAGTTATAGAAAGGCTTCAGAAGCCTTTTGTTCATAGGTTCGCTATAAGTCGTGCTCAACTCAACAGCAATCATCAACAACAATATCAGAAATAATAATTTAAAAAAACATCCCAACCCATGCTGGCATATTAAATGTTCTGGGAAGCTCTGCAGTTAAAACAAATTAGCCTTCAAACTGTTAGAATCCTAAACCTATTTGACCTTGGAAATCTATTCTTTGAAGTGACTCTTATCAACATCCCTTCAGCTGGACAATCCTGTCCAGCTTTAAAACTCAATTATCTTAAAAGTCTATGAAATTACTTGAACTCTAGAGCAACAAGTTCACTCTCTGAGAAATCAACTTTTTAAAGATTGGTTTATCTGTCTTGCAAATAATAACATGCATAGGCACCATTTCCAGGTTGAATCGGGCTAGAAATAAATCAGCCTTCCAGCAGCCTGTAAAAATATCTGTATACTCATTGCTTATGGCTTCATGTCTTTGCTTGCATTCTTTCCAAATAGACAAACCACGATTATCACATAAAACCAGTAAGTGGTATTCACGGACTGGCAATGAGTTTCCCTATTTGCTTCCAACCTCATGGTGCCATCTTATCCTATATCTATTCCCGTGCCAACTCCCTTCCTGTCCCTTCTCCCCTAGTCCCCTTGCTTTTGAAAGTTTGTTACTCAGACTTAATCCTTTCTAATTTAGTCAGAAATAAGTCCTAAGAGGAAACATCTGAATGGGAAGCACAACATCATTTGGCAAAAGAAATGCCACTTGAGTCAGTTAAAACACCAAGTAAGCTGGAGAGATGGTGAAAAGAATCTAGAAGATCTCAGAAATTAAACACTCATGTACTGTGGAGTGAGTGTCCTTAGTACTTAGAAACATACTTCCAGGCAATCAATATACACTTACCCATGCAAATGAGAAAATGAGTTTGAATTTCATATTTTAAAAACAAAGGAGTAGTGAGTATTTACTATATGTCAGGCACTGATCTAGATACTAGAGGCACAGCCAGGAACCACGTCTGAGATACTGTTTACTAAAATAGGAGACAAACAAAACCACAAAAAAGACTAGAAAATTCAGTAACACCAAGTTATAGGATGACCTTGTTTTTATGTGGGAAGGGGAAAGGGCTGACTAAGAATTCAGAGCCATCCTTCAAGGTACGAGGAAAGTTTCACATCCATGTAACAGATAAATACGGCAAAAGCTACTCTTCTCCGAGCACCATGAGAGATACTTTTATATATGTTACAGTATTTAAGTCTCAGAATCATCCTTTGACTTAGATGAGCTTCATTTTACAGCAAAGACAAAGAAAGCAGAGCCAGTGGTCAAACTGTGAGGTTCTGACTTATAAATCCATACCTTTTCTACTAAATTGCAAAGCTATGCCTGCAACAGAACTTACAGTAGGCACTTCAAATCCACATGATAGCAAAAATCATATACCTCAAATTATATGGATTAAGGGGTAGCTATTACATCACACCAAAAAGTAATCTTTACAAAGTTGGTGAAATCCTGATTTTAAAACATATTACAAAGCGATAGTCATCAAGAGGGAGCTCTGGAGACAGTCTGTGGGGAGTTGGGCTGCTTACCCAAAGGCTGTGCTCTTTGGCAATTCAAATCCACTAGCTGCTCCACGGGAGACAGATGCGCAATCTCTTCCTGTGTGGTTTACAGCCTCTGAAAACCTGCTGGTGGGTCAGCTATGCGTTGGTTCCAAGTTGACAACCGTGAGTTCCACAAAGGTGTGGTCATCAAGAAAGAGCCTAAGTGGCAGAGTCTGTGGGGAGTTCACAGCTAACCTGCACCTCTCTGTAGTTCTGGAAACCTCACACGACTGTTTTCCAATATGCTCACTTGAAAAGAAATGAGAAACAAACATCAGCATAAGAAGTTATGATTTCAGATCTGTTCACCTACAGCCTTATAAATTCATTTATATGCTCTAGCAAAAACAAGGAAAGAATGAATTAACAGAAAGTCAAAGGTCAAAGTCAACGTCAATACATGGAAACATGTACAAATGGTGACAAGACCTGTGAACCTTGGCTGCCACATCTATCATCTCAGAACTCACACAAGATCAGAGATTCATCCTCATTTGAGAAGTTGCTGAGAATCATATGCAGACATAGCACATGGGGTCCTTTGAGATCTCAAAGGCTTTCTTCTAATATATACCGGTAGACAGCTCCAGCTTAGATTTCTGACAGCCTATTTACAGGTACCCAAAACCAAGTTAACCCCCATGCTGTTAAAGGATGACTCAAAGCCTAGTCTAAATGTGACGGTAAAAAGACCTTCCAGCTCTGAAACAACTGGCTGATCTTTGTTTTGCTTTTTACATTTAGCATTGACACAGACCCACATTAAAAAAAAAAAAATCTACCTTTCTAATTCTCAGAAACACCACCATGTAGGTTAAAATAGAAGCACTTAATACTCACACACATTCACTAGCCAAAAGAAAAACACAAACTAATGAAAAGCCTGAATTCCCCTGCTGACAGTCAAAAGAGTAAGATAAATAGAGCAAAGAAAACCCCATCTTTGCCAAGGTTGTATTCAAAAAGGTTAAGAATAAATTGGCTATTTGAAATCCAAAGCGTGTGTGTGTGTATAATTTTTTCATATAATTCTGTGACCCTGTGATCATGTACCCACACATGTTCAAAGGGGCCCATGAGCTTCTGCTGGGGGAGAACACACATCAGGAGCCGCAGCTTCTCAGCTTCAGCAGCAGGAAGCAGGAAGGGAACACACACTGAGGTTCAACTGCCCTCATGTACTAAACTGGAGGACAAATACTGGGCATGCTCCACACTGGAGTTGGCCTCACTCCCAGTCAGAACTCAGAATCCTTCATAAGGGAAGGAACTAAGCTTAGACAAGAGAGATGGTGGCACAGAGGCCAATCTGCCACTAACCAACAGTCTTGTGATTTGAACCCACCAGCTGCTCCACAGGGGAGCCCCTCTATCAATTTCAGCTCAACAGACCACAGCCATACTTTCATTTCAGCCCTAGCTTTGATCTTGGTAGGAGGCTGAGGTAGCAAACACAGGTTCAAAGAGCCCAAGCACACACATCCATCACCCACCTCAGATGATGAAGCAGTGTGCTTCTGTACAGCCCGCCAGCCTTGGAAACCTAGAGGCGGATCTGCTCTGCACTGTGTGGCCATTATCAACCAGATCAACTGGTGGGAAACAGGTTTCGGGTTTGGTGCAGGTTGTTTAAAAAAGACAAGGAGTCCCAGTGAGTGGCACTGTGCTAACCCTCTCAAGTGTTCATTTCAATAAAGTCCTGCTTATCTAGAAAGTAAAACAGGAGATTTACACCATGGGGATTTAAAGAATTTTTTTGTTGAAATACAAAATTTATAGACAAAGTAAAACTGCTATTTTTTTAAAAAAAGAAACTTATTTTTAGTAGGGAACATACCTGAATTAGAAACACCAGTAATTTTTGGCAACTTCTCAACATTCTCTGTGGTCAATATGAATTCTGACTTTTCAACATCACATACCCTACAGTCAATACAGAAGATGGCATAAAATTGCACCTCACTTGTGGAATCTCGTATAATTTTTCATTCCTTTAGTAACTTGGATGTGGTTTTAAAAAATACATTTTTTTAGAAGTTAAGGTTTACACAAAAATTGCATAGGAAGTAGAAGTTCCCATACAAACATACACACACTTTTCTCCCCTTATAGCATCCTGAGTTAATGTGATACATTTGTTACAGGTAATAAACTGATATTGATACATTGGTTTTAACCAACCCTATAGCTTATATATGGCTCTTTTTTTGTGTGATGGATTGATTCAGTGACTAGGGTAATGAGGGTAAATGTGTCAGAGACAGTCAAGTTGGCACAGGATAGAGCAGGTTTCAGGGCTTATTGTACTTAGGGTCACTATGAGTCACAAATGACTTGATGACACATTTCAACAAAACAACAACAGTTCTATAGGGTTTTTTCCTAGAAGACTTTCTTTTTTCAGAGCATTGTTAAGTTTACAGAAAAACTGTGCAAAAACTATAGATTGTACATATATTTTCTTCTACTATTAGTATCTTAGTCCTGTGCTATAATTATTACAACTGATTAGAAATCAACATAATTTCTTATTATTAGAAATCAGTCTACACCAAGAAACTAAAAATACCACTGGGTCAATACACAACTCCATCATAAACTGAGAAAAGATTGAAAATATAAACTATTTCATCTTGAACAATCAACACACTTGGTACCAGCAGTCAGGAGATCTGGAGATTTTATATATATGATAAATCATATGATAATTTATCACAGTGATAAATTTATCACTGAGAAAGTCTGCTGTCAGGGACCTCTCCAAAATCCTGAAGAGCAATGATGCCAGTTTAAAGACTAAGAGGCACCTGATTCAAGTCTCAGTCTTTCCAATCACATGCTTTGCTAGACAATGAATAAGGATGACAAGTGAAGGATCGGTGCCTTAAACAAGAGGTATTGTAGAACTGTGATGAATATTCCATGGACTGCCAAAAGAACAAACAGATATGTCTTGGAGAGCGTGAAACCAGAGTGCTCCCTGGAGGCAAGACTGGCAAAGCTTCATCCCGCATACTTTGGATATGTTGTTAGGAGATGCTATTCCTTGGAGAGGGCCATCATGCATGAAAAGGCAGAGGGTCTGGGAAAGGAAGGAAGATTCTCTATGAGATGTATTGATATAGTATCTGCAGTAATGGGCTCAAGTGTGCTAGGATGGTAAGAACAGCACAGGATAGTGTTAGGATGGTAAGAACAGCACAGGATAGGACAGGGTTCAGAGTTATTGTTCCTAGGGTCACTATGATTCATGCTCGACTTGATGGCACTTTTAACAAGAACAACAATAATTTACATGTTAATTCAGTATTTGAGTTGTACAGCCCTCTGGGTTTGACAAATGTATATAATGTTGTGTCCACCATTACAGTGTCATGCAGGACAGTCTCACTGCCCTACAGATGCCCTCCTTACCCCTTACTCGTCCCCAAACTCAGATCTTTACACTATCTTTTCTAGAATGTTTATGTAGTTGGAATCATACAGTATGAAGCTGTTTCAGACTGATTTATTTAGCAATATGCATTTAACATTAATACTGACTTTTAAATTTTTTTACAGTGATATGAATGAAAGTTCATGAAGCAAATCAGTTTCTCATGCAAATGCATTTTGCTTTATAATGTTAACTGCAATATCCACAACATCACCTCACTCTTCCCTCTCCCTCCCTCTGATTCTCATTTCCATCAATCCTTCTATCCGACCCCTTCTCATCCTCTTCCTTGCATAAATGCTGCTCTTTGGACCTTATATAGTTGGTTACTCTAAGGAAAGAATGCCTCGCTAGTGTTACTGTTCTCTTTGTAGACCAGTCTACTGTTTGGCCTTTCTATTGTGTACCACAGGACTGAGAAAATCCCTATTCCAAGTCAGAAGGACAACTAAGGGTGTATTTTTATACTGCTTGGTAACAGTCCAGCACCAGCTGGATGGGCCTCAGAGGAAGGTATGTGACAAATAGAAAGTAGACGTTTCAGAAAGCATCATGACGCTTCATAAATGCTGTGCTTTCTGGACTGTAATAGGTACAAAAAGCTCTCAACTGAGAGTGGTGAGGGGAAGAATACAGACACTGGTATCACAGAGGCAGGGCTGTGCTTGCCAGTAGGGTGACCTTATGCAAACCTGCCTCTCTGCGCCTCAATCTCCTCACCCAGAGAACTGGGTGGTAGGGTGACCAGAGTGGGTGGGAAATTAAGTTTCCAGTGGATCCCCTGATGTCTTTAGAATGTGGTCCCACAAACCACATTAAACAAATGCTCATTAAACAACTAAAGAAATAATAAGCTGTGATTCATCACAGCAATAAACTCCAATAGAGAGTTACTCTGCTTTTGTTGATTTTGATGGAGGTGTTTTGACGAGGGCTAGTGTTTGGTATTCAAGAAGCGTGTATTAATGTCACGTCAGACCACCTTCCATAGCCCTCCTTGCCAACGGCCTTGTCCCCCTCCTGGCTTTCTGCTGATGTCCTTCTCCTCAGCCTGACCTCATTCTAGCATGACCTCCTGGCGGTGACGTACAGCCTTACTCCCAGCGCTGCTCCATGCCCCATCCCCAGCCCTGCTCCTGGTTTTCAGGTCACGGATCTCTGTCCTCCCAGGCTTTCTGATTGCTGCCAGCCTTCTCATTGATCCAGAGCCTCTTGTGTGAAAGTGATGGATCACCTTCCTCACAAAAAACCCAGATGGTTAATTCTGAATACAAACCCAACTTACTGCCTTAAGGTCAACTGAGAGAAAAACAAAAGGAAAAAAGTAGGTTTGAGGTTACTCTTTTGGGCATAGGAAATTTAAAAAAACTGTAAAAACCAATGTAATAAATGTGACCATGAGAGTTACTGTGCAGAAGAGCTGCCTCCAACAGAAACAGCCTCAGAAATAGATCCAATTAGGCAAATTCTCCCTCACTTGATTAACTGACAGTCTATCTAATCATAGAAGGGTGGCTGTGTTTTTGGTTGTGTTTTTTTTCATTGATTCTAAAAGAAGATCTTTCAAAAGCAAGTTGTCACTAATCTTACCTCTTTCTCTAACAGGTCCACAAAGAAACACCAGACATGTGTGCTGCAGTTTCTCTGTAGAACAGAGGGCATCCTGGGAGCAGTCATGACACACCAGCCTCATCACTGGTACCTACATTTGTGTCTTCTCTTCTCAGTCCCTATCTCCAATAGCTTTCCTCTCCCATTGTGCAGCTGGGCTCAGCATCCTATCTACGCAGACCCTCCCTGGTTACTAGAATTACACTAAACCCGGGGAAACCACTGGAGTCACCAAGCTGAGGCTACTAGACGCTTTTCACTAAAACTGGAACCTAGACCAAGCTCTGTTGTCAGTAGGTACCGTCAAGCCGTGTATGACTCATAGTGACTCCACGAATAAGAGATATTAAATCGGTCCTATCCTATGCCATCCTTATCCCTGACCCAGTTGAGACCATTGCCACAGTCACCGTATTAATCCACCTTGTTGACGAGGCCCCTCTCCTTCACTGACCATCGACCTTTCCAAGCACAATGTTCCTTTCCAAGGAATAACCTCTCCGAGCAACATATCAGAGTTATGAGAGAACGCTTCCCTATTCCTGTCTCTAAGGAGCACTCTGGTGGCAGCTTCTCTAAGTCATATGGTTTTTGGTGTTGTTTGTTTGTTTTTGGCAGTCCATGGGATGTTTAGTGCTCATCTCCAACCCCACAACTCAAAGGTATCAATTCTTCCATCATTCATATTTATTCTCCAATCTAGAAATACTGAATTTAGAAGACAAGAGATACAACAAGGAATAGTTATTTATAACCAGTAGGAATCATAAAAGCATAGGGAAGGCAGGGCAGAGAGAGAAGAGAGAAAATAAGGGCAGAGTGAAGCAGAGATAGAAAGACAGGACACACATGTAATAAAACAAAGACAGACAAAATTACAGACACACAAACAGAGACGAGTAAGAGAGAGGGGAGGTGATGAGGTGGGGACGAAGAGAATGTGGCAGGCTCCTGTCATATTTGAGGCTTTGGTGGTCTAGTGGCAAGAACCACTAGCTGTGCTACAATCCCAAAGGCATGCAGTTCAAGATCACCAGCTGCTCTGCGGGAGAAGGATGGGCAATCTCCTCCCATGCCTCTGAGGGTCAGCTATCGGTCACTTCCAACTATAGTATACAACAAGTTCCAGCTGTACTTCAAGCTCCTAATTGCAACAATTTTCTGTTTACCTTGATCCAGTTTCCAACATTATATTCAATCTATGAGATTAGACAAATAAATGTAAGCATCTATATCTAATGAGAAAGGCCCCTGGGTGACATTAACAGCTTGCTCTTAGCTACTAGCTTAAACCTACCCAGTCACAGAATAAAGGCCTGGAGACCTATACGCATAAAGACGATGGGCAGGAAAATGCTGTGGTCCATTCCAGTCCATGATGCCTGGGTCAGGACTGATGCCACGATCAGTGTGATTTACTGAAAAGGCCTGTTTGTTCGGTATTTGCACTGATGACAGTAGTATGAAAAGGAAAAAGCAATCATTTGAAAATATATTTAAAATCTTTATTAAAAGAGAATAAAATGTTGTCACCATTTTAATCAACATTTGATAACAGAGGGAATAAATGGATACAATCTTAATGTGCAAAAGTAGTTGTTGTTGTTCTTATGTGCCATCGAGTCGTTTGCGACTCATAGCGACCCTATGCACAACAGCCCTAAACCCTGCTCTATCCTGCGCCAACCACACTGCCTCTGACACACCCATCCCAATTACCCCAGTCATCGAATCAATCCATCTCATAGAGGGTCTTCCCCTCCTGCGCTGTCCCTCCACCCTCCCAAGCATGATGTCCCTCTCCAAGGACCCGTCCCTCCTGGCAACATGTCCAAAGTACGTCAGACAAAGCCCCAGAAGCCTCCAAGGAGTAGCTTGGTTTAATCCTCTCCAAGATGAATCTGTTTGTTTTCCTGGCAGTCCATGGTACATTCAGTACTCTTCTCCAGCACCACAGCTCAAAAGCATCAACTCTCCTTCTGTCCTCCCTAGTCATTGTCCAACTCTCTGATGCATAACAAGCGATTGCAAAGACCATGGCCTGTATCAGGCACACCTTAGTCTCCAGAGAGACCCTGTTGCTCCTGAGTACTTTAGAGAGGTCCCTAACAGCAGACTTTCCCATCGCGATACACTTTTTGATTTCCTGACTGCTGGTGCCAAGAGTGTTGACTATGGAGCTGAGCAAACTGAAGCTGTGAACAATCTCAATCTCTTCGCCATCCATCCTGACGCTACCAATTGGTCCAGTGGTGAGAATCTTTGTCTTCTTGACATTGAGCCTCAGTCCATACTGAAGGCTGCAGTCCTTGACCCTTCGCAGCAAGTGCATGAGGTCCTCCTCAGTTTCAGCAAGCAGGGTTGTGTCATCTGCATAACGCAGATTGTTAATAGATCTTCCACCAATCCTGATGCCACAATTCTGCTCATAGAGCCCAGCCTCCTGTATAATCTGCTCTGCATACATGTTGAAAAGGTATGGAGACAGGATGCATCCCTGGCGTACACCCTTCCCAATTTTGAACCATGCAGTGTTGCCCTGCTCTGTTCTGACTACTGCCTCTTGGTCCAAGTATAGGTTTCGCATTAGCACAATTAAATGTTCTGGGATTCCCATTCTTCTCAGAGTCAGCCACAGTTTGTTATGATCCACACAGTCAAATGCCTTTGCATAATCAATGAAACACAGAGAGACATTCTTCTGGTATTCTCTGCTTTCAGCCAAGATCCATCTAACATCAGCAATAATATCCCTAGTACCACGACCCCTTCTAAACCCAGCCTGGACTTCCGGCAATTCTCTGCTGATGTGCTGTTCTAATCGTTTTTGGATAATCTTCAGTAGAATCTTGCTTGCATGTGAAATCAATGACACTGTTCTGTAGTTTCCACACTCAGTTGGGTCACCTTTCTTTGGAATGGGAACAAATATAGATCTCTTCCAGTCAGTTGGCCAAGTGGTTGTTTTCCAGATTTCTTGGCACAACTTGGTGAGCACATCCAGGGCAACATCTGTTATCTGAAATACTTCAATTGGTATACCATCTATTCCTGGGGCCTTATTTTTTGCTATTTCTTTCAAAGCAGCTTGAACTTCTTCCTTCATCACCACAGGCTCTTGTTCAAAGATAAATTACGACTGGAATACAATAATTAACTCTATGCCTCTAAAGATATTTATGAGCATTTATTTAAAAAATGTAAGTTGTATATGTAGTTTGTTGTTGTTATGTGCCGTCGAGTCGCTTGCGACTCATAGCGACCCTATATAAAACAGCCCTAAACTCTGCTCTGTCCTGTGCCGATCCCACAGTCTCTGACAATCCCATTCTGATACATTAAGAGAGGGAAAAAAAATCACTAAGTACAAAGCACACTGAACTACAAAGAAGTGTGCACTAAAAATAAAGATGACAAGGAAATAATGAGAGAAATCAGGAGGTTACATGTAGATGGTAAAGCAAAGAGTCTCCCCTTTTATTAATTTTTCTATAGTTTTAGCATTTTATGGTAATTACATACTTTCTAAATGATAATTTTTATTGCTTAATTTAAAAGAGGAGGAAATAATACATCTACCCCCTCTGTATATTTTCACATCCCTTTTCTCAAGTTGTAACTTTCTTATTACTAAAGCGTCCATTCAATTAAGCTTCTTCCAAATATTTTCATGCAAACATTTCTTTAATTTTAAAATATTACAATGAAATGTGCAATGAGTTGGAGTCAGAAAATCAAAAGAGCTGAACTCGCTCAGCATTTCTTAAGCTCAAGGAACTGAAGAACAAATTCAAACCTCGAGTTGCTATAATCAAGGATGCTTTAGGAAGAATAATAAATGATCCAGGAAGTATTAAAAGAAGACAGAAAGAATATACTGAGTCACTGTATCAAAAGGAATTGGTAGACACAGAAGAATTTCATGAAACAACGTATGAGCAAGAGACTATGGTGATGAAGGAAGAAGTTCAAGCTGCTTTGAAGGAAATGGCAAAACATAAGGCCCCAGGAATAGACGGTATATCAATAAACATATTTCAGCTAACAGATGCTGCCCTGGATGTGCTCACCAAGTTGTGCCAAGAAATCTGGAGAACAACCACTTGGCCAACTGACTGGAAGAGAT
>NW_006400155.1:1110472-1137537 GCF_000299155.1 Elephantulus edwardii
GTCAGAACAGAGCAAGGAAACACTGCATGGTTCAAAATTGGGAAGGGCGTGCACCAGGGATGTGTATTGTCTCCATACCTTTTCAACCTCTATGCAGAATAGATTATCTGGGAGGATGAGCTCTCTGAGGAGAAATGTGGGGTCAAGATTGGTGGAAGATCTATCAACAATCTGTAATATGCAGATGGCACAACCCTGCTTGCTGAAACTGAGGAGGACCTGAAGCACTTGCTGCAGAGGGTCAAGGACTGCAGCCTCCCATATGAATGGAGGCTCAATGTCAAGAAGACTAAGATTCTTACCACTGGACCAATTGGCAGCATCAGGATGGATGGTGAAGAGATTGAGATTGTTTACGGCTTTAGTGTGCTTGGCTCCACAGTCAACACTCTTGGCACCAGTAGCCAGGAAATTAAAAGACACATTGCCATGGGAAAGTCTGTTGTTAGGGACTTCTCCAAAGTACTGAAGAGCAATGGTGTCTCTTTGGAGACTAAGGTGCATCTGATACAGGCCATGGTCTTTGCAATCACTTGTTATGCATCAGAGAGCTGGACAATGACTAAGGAGGATAGAAGGAGGATTGATGCCTTTGAGCTGTGGTGCTGGAGAAGAGTATTGAAGGTACCATGGACTGCTAGGAAAACAAACAGATTCACCCTGGAAAGGGTCAAACCGGGCGACTACTTGGAGGCAAGGATTCTGAGGCTCCAGCGGCTACTTGGATGGAGACAAGGATTCTGAGGCTCCATCTAGCATACTTTGGACATGTTGTGAGGAGAGACCAGTCCTTGGAGAGGGACATCATGCTTGGGAGGGTGGCGGGACAGCGCAGGAGGGGAAGGCCCTCTATGGGGTGGATTGATTCAGTGACTGGGGCAATTGGGATGGGTGTATCGGAGATGGTGCGTTTGGCACAGGACAGAGTGGAGTTTAGGGCTGTTGTACATAGGGTTGCTATGAGTCGCAAGTGACTCGACAGCACAGACAACAACAACAGCAACACTTATTTAATAATTTTTTTTCAGTGTCTGCTCAATTCCCCTCTTTATTCCTCTTTCCTTTTTCTCTTTTTAAAATTGAGGCTGGGTTTAATTAGTGCTTTGATACTTGATGGGTAACTTCTCATTTTCCAAGGCAGCCAATTCCATTTTAAAACATTTTAGTGATGCCAATTATCTCCTGCTTAATCATATCCCGAGGTGCAATCTGAGAGTCGACAGAGTCTGTCTGACCTCCAGCAAGATCCTTTTTCTCCAGGGAAACAGACTAACAGCGCTGCTGCTCGATGTTCTGCCCGGGAATGAGATCCATCCTCACTCAGGTTTTCACTGTTTATTTGTTTTCTCTTCTTTAGGAATAATAAAATTCCGCTATATATACCTGTTACAGGTATCCACTTTGGCATAGGTACTTTCTTATAATTCCTATGTTCTGGTTTAGAAAAAAAGTACAGAGTTTCCATTTACTTCCCTTCTCTCATTGTTTCTCCTGTGACCATCCCTTTCTTTTTACCCCTCCCCTTGTTGTTTACTGTTTAGATAGATCTGACTGGCACAGGAGGAGACTGCCCCTCCTTCTCCAGCACAGCATCTGGTGGATTCAAACCATGCACCTTTGGGATTGCAGTGCAGTATGTTGCCACTAGGCCACCAGAGCTCCCTACCATCCCTCATTTTTATGATACATTTGTTAAAATAGCTAAATCAATACAGATGATGATGATGATGATGATGATGATGATGATGATGATGATGATTAACTAAAGGTGGCTTAGTTTATAGAGAGTGGTGCTGCCAACCCAAAGATTGTACCTCTCTGGTGGTTCAAATCCACCAGCAGCTCCACAAGAGACATATGGGCAACCTATGGGTTTTGGCAAATGCTTAATGCCATGTGACTACCATTACCAAACCAAATAGAATACATTTACTGCCCTAAAAATGCCCTGTGCTCCACCTATTCATTCCTACCCACCCACCGAGCCCCAGCAACCACTCTTCAGAATATCATTCAATTGAAATCATATGTTGTTGTCAGAGCGACACTATGTACAAATAGTAAGCAGATTTTTTAAATTTGCTTCTTTAATTTAGCAGTATGCGCTTAAGGTTTCTCTTTGTTTTACTGTGGCTTGGTAGCTCTCCCCCACCCTCCCCAAGGGCTGATTAGTATGGAAACCTGGTAGTATAGTGCTCAGCATGTAGGGCCGTGCTCTGAGGTAGACAGATGGGCATACTCCTTCCACCAAGAATTCCAGCCTCCAAAGCCCAATGGAAGGTTACTATGAATTGGAACTGACTTGATAAGAGTGAATTTTGTTGTTTTCGCTTGTTTCTTTTGTATTTTATGTAGTCATAGTACATTTCTGTGGTTACTTTATTTTACTACTTACTCACATGGATTTCTTAAATCTTGTTTATTCATTCTCCTATTGAAGGACATCTGGGTTACTTCCAGTTTTTAATTTATTTTATAAATGTATATTTTGTTGTTGTTAAGGGCTGTTGAGTTACAGACAACTAATAGCAACCATATGAACAAAAGACCTGAACACTTGTATAATTTTCATCATTTCTCCACATTCATAAAGTTTCCAGGGGCACGCTATTTCAGAAGTGGATGCCACTCCTGCCCTAAGCTTGTTTTAATCGAGGAGCTCCATCAAACACTGTCCACCATAGGTAACCACTATCATATTTGGCACATCAGTGTCACAGTGTTTAGCATCACAGCAACCACAAGTCACTTCTGTATGGCAAGTGGACACACCAGGGCTATACCACTTAAAAGAATGTTTGACCAAAAACAATTAAAGGCAAAAGACACAAGGGAAGAGACATACCCATTAATTATTTGTGTATCTACCTTCTGATTTTTGTTTATTGTAAAACTACAGGCAACTTCCATAAACCAGGAGAGGGCAAAATTGATGAATGGGACCTTCTAAAAATTAAGTTCCTGTGAGCTTCAAAAACTTTTCCCAATAGGGTGAAAAGAAAAATCTACACAATGGGCAAAACATTTGGCAAGATATATGAAAGTTTACAAAGTCCTACAGTGTCTTCACAAGAAAAAGACTAATAACCAATGACAAAGTGGGAAAAAGAAATGGAAAGACTTCAGAAAAGAAGTATGGATGGCCAACAGACACAGCAAGAAATATTCAAAACTACTAGCAATAAAAAGATGCAAATCAAAACCACAATGAGATATCATCTCACTCCTGTAACAGTAGCAAAGTTTAACAGGAAAGTAGGCAGTAAATGCTGAAAAGGATGTAGAAAGATTGGAATTCTCATGCACTGTTGATGAAATGGTACAACCACTCTGGAAGGCAGTTTAGTGTTTCCTCAAAAAGCTGGACACAGTGAGGATGGGCTGGGGGCTAATCACAGGGTCACACAACTTGATGGGGGGGGGGGTAAAGGAAATGGGAAATCCCCTATGTCCCAGCTACTGCACTGCCAGGAATATACCTCAAGGAAAATAGAACTGAGACATATATAGATGTATACACCATGTTCATAGCAGCATTATTAGCAACAGCAAGAACATAAAAACAGCCCAAATGTCCATCAACAAAGGAACAGATTGAGAAATTGTAGTGCATTCACACAATGGAATACTATGCAGCACTAAGAAGTAATGATTTTGTAAAATATTCTATAACATGGGAAAGTCTAGAGAGAATTATGCTGAGTGAGCATAAGGACATAAGACCATTAACATAAAAACAGAAGGATAACTACTAAATTGTGGAAAAGTCCAAAAAGGGAAGAAGGGTCAGGGGACCAGGGAGTAGGGAGGGGAAAAAAATCACTAGAACACAGTTTGGCAAGTGGTGGGGTAAAAGAAATATGAAAGAGCCAATGAGGACCTGACAAGATGGGGTAAAAGTAGGAATAGATCCATGGTGATTAATTTTATAAAATACAATATAAATGAGTGATCATTTGAAACACAGTGTGAACATAGGAATGTGAATTGCAATGTACATGAATGATATCCCAAGGATACAAATTTTGTGTGTAAGCCAATATAAAATTTTTTTAAAAAATAAAAAGGAGATATACCCTAAAAAAACCAGAACTGCCACCCAAGCAGATACATGCTCACCTATGTTTATTGCAGCTTTGTTCACAATAGCAAAGAGTTGGAAACAACCCAAGTGCCCATCAACAAATGAATGGATAGAGAAGCTCTGGTATATTCACACAACGAAATATTATGCTGCACTGAAAAATAAGAAATTAATGAAATATTATATAAAATGGTTGAGCCCGGAGGACATTATTTTGAATGAAATATCTCAGTCACAAAAGGATAAATATTGCACAGTACCACTATTGTAAAGTGGAACTGACACTGGGGTGGGGGGAAACTAAGAAGGGATAAATAATGTATACTGCATTGAAACAAATGAAAGAGAGAACTATTTAAAATGAATATATAATTCATGATAAAGAGTCCAGAATGAAAGCTGCATAGTGGAGTGGACCGAGGGGGCGGGGACTGCATAGCAATGAAAGTTTTTTGTTGTGTTTGGTTTTGTGTTTTGAATTTTTTTTTTACATTTCAAAGAGAAAAGCGAACTGGGAAGGAGGGTTGGGCAGGGAGGAAAGTGTGCAACAATGAATGAATGGAAATCCAAAGTCTCTGTAAACTTTCATTAAAATTAAAAAAGGGGGGAGAAGACTAAAAAAATAAAACCAAAACCAATATACAGATGTTTTTGTTGTGTACCATCAAGTTGGAGCTGACTCAAAGCCAACCCTCCAGCGAGCTTTCAGAAACAGTAAATCACACAAGAAGAGACTGCCCATCTTTCTCCCTTGGACTAGCTAGTGGATTGCTCCCAGCAGAGAAGGGAGCCAGTTAGACTTGCAGCACAACTTTGCACACTGTGCCACCACAGTGCCCTAGAGAAATATGCTGACAAATTCTTTATGGACCTACAGTTATTATAGCAAACTCAATGCCACCACTCAAATCAAAACCAAGCCCACTGCTATCACGTGTATTCCAATTCAAAGTAGACCTATAGGACAAGGAGAACTGCCCTCAGGCTTTTCAAGGGAACCCTACTGGGCCCATCCTGCCCCCAGTGAATCCCAGGGGGAATCTGAACTACCAGAGAGATGTGGCCTTTGGGTGGGCAGAACAACTCCCTATGGAATATCCCACCTCATGGCCCTGGAGGCAGAACTGACTCATAGCTGACACTCCAGCTGGTTTTCAGAATGTACTTCAGTGTATAATGAATCAAGCTGCCATCCCACAGGTCAGCGGTGCAAATCCGCCAGATACTGTTTGGGAGAAAGATGGGGTAGTCTCCTCCAATAAAGATTTACAGCTTTGGAAAGCCAACAGAAAGTTCCTGTGAGTCAGAATCCACTTGATGGCAGTGGGTTTAATCTCTACAGAAGGAGACAAGTCACATTTTTCTCTTCTGAAGAGCTGGAGAGTTCAAATTGCCAAGCTTTCAGTTAACGGTGAAACTTTTAACCACTGTGCCACCAGGGCTCCAAATCTTCCTGCCATCCCTTTTAAGAGGTAGTATCAAAAGGCAAGCAGAGGCCAGCATTACTGTGCTCTATATCCTGTAAGTCTTGGACACTGCAGATGAGGTCAACCTACAATAGCATGGGGCTGGGTGCCTTTTTAAGAACAGAAGAAACACCTCAATTCTAGTGCAAGTACTAACAGAGCTAAGGCAGTTTCCATATCTCTGCGTGAAGGTCCTTATATTAAATCACAAAAACTTTTGTCCTTCCAGGTGGTTTACTGAGCTGGACTGCTTGAATCCAAAAACTACTGCAATGTCTCAAATGGATTCTAAAAAGGACAGTTTTCACTCCAACTTAAACTCCTAAGGAAAGAGCTCTTTTTCACCAAAGGATCCCCTAATATCTTAGGGCTAAAAAGGTATTCTGCAGTTCATATCCATACTGGAACATTACATAGCTTCTCTGTATTATTGTTAGCAAACAGTATAACTGGGCTATTTATTAAGAAAAGTAGTAATAGGAGTGAGTTTTACTAATGGTATGTTTACATCAGGCCTTCCCCTTTGCATACTAATGCTGTAACTAACAAAGCTGGCTGGTTTGATATACAAAATTCCACAACCTTTGCTTTACTCACATCTGTGATATGGAAAGTTTGACAGAAGAGCTGTTTTGGTTTCCACAGATGATTAATGAGACAGAATGTCACACATACAATTAGAGAAATAAAGAGCTTCTTTGATTTCATTTAAAAACGTCCTTAAATACCTACCCAGTGAAATATCAGTCCTCAATTCTCTGAAAAAGAAAACAAACATGCTTGGAAAGGTCTGCAAAAGAGAGGAAGACCCTCAACAAGATGGGTTGACACAGAAACTGTAACAATGGGCTCCAGTATATCAGAGATGATTAGGACGGCACAGGATAGAGTGAGGATCAGATACACCGTTCATGGATAGAATGTCAGAACCCTTGAAAATTGGTTTTCTAGTCATTGCATTAACTGCCATTGGGAGGCATGGTCTCCAGCTACCTTAAGTGCAGACACATCGTGTTGCAAATCATCAACAGCTGTGGAGCAATTATAAGAGAACATGTTCCGCTCTGAGAAACGGTGGTGGAGAAATTGTGAAGACACTGTGAGAGATGGTGGTGGAGAGAGGGGGAAGAGACTGGCACTGCTGTGAAGAGACGGTCAAAAGACTGTGACAAGGTGTAATGAGAGGAATCCTGGAGATGGAGCCGCAGTTAAAAGGTTTTACTTGCTGCATCAATGACTGAAGGAAAAACTGACTTAAAACAGCTCTGGATGATTGAGGAAACCAGAGATTTTTTTTGTGTGCTGCTGAATTAAACCTGGACTTTAACTGATAAATTGTATCTTCCTGGTAAATATGGCTTGGGACTGCTGGATTATACCAGAACCTGCATAGCGTGATACTGTTTCCCCTCCCTGCCAAACAATTTCCATAATAAACCCCACAACTGTGAGTAAAGTATGTGAGTCAATTTGCAATGAACACTGGATACAGTAATTGGTAGAAATAGATGCAGGAACATGTGGAGTGGCATGTATGACCATCTGCTCCTTTCACAACAGGATTGCTATGAGAAGTAGTCGACTCAATAGCACCTAATATAAACAATAATGACAGTAGTGAGAGAAAGATAAGTACTCTCTCATGCAATTTACAGTCTTGGAAACCTAATAGAGGGTCAGCTAGGAGTTGGTTCTGACTCAAGAGTAATGAAAGAGGATGATGATGGAGAGACAGACACAATGACCAAGTGGACTCTTGAAACAGGACTTGGTAATTTATTATTTCTCCTATTAGCCCTCCACCAAATGAAACCAAATCCACTGCTATTGAGTTGGTTGCAACTCATGATGATCTTTTCAGGTTGCCAAGGATGTGAATATCAACAGGTGGGGATGTCCTCATCCTTCTCCCTTAAAACATCTGGGTGTTCAAACTGCCAAACTTTCAGTTAGCAGCCCAACACTTAACCTATTACACCACCAGAGCACCTCCACTAGTCCTTCGGTGCTTTGAATCAACTCACTGCTGTTGAGTCAGAACGGTTCATAGCTAACCCTCCACTGGGTTTCTGTGGCTGTAAATCACACAGGAGAAGACTATCCATCTTTCTCCCAAGGAGTTCCTGGTGAATTCGAACCACCAGAGAAATGTGGCCTTTGGGGTAGCAGAGCAACTCTGTATGGGCTACAGCAGCAGAATGGTTATGCTCCTCATGGCTCCGGAGCCAGTCCTGACTCATAGCTGAGATTGATCTCTATGTTTTTAAAGATGAACATTTTTTCCTAAAAAGCTTTCAAGTTTTCTGTTTTAACTTACCAGATCATGCCCTACTCAAAATTCTCATTACTTTCAAGTAATAGGTAATCTGACTGCAAATCAAAATCATCCATGGATACATATTTTTTTTAAAGTTTGGAGTTGAGACTTTGGAGCTATTAAGGATGAACCTCTGAAACTGCTGCTCTGAGAATCTTTAAAGCCAAACCCAAAAATACCCCCTGAAATCTTCCTGAAACCAAACAATGTCTTTATTGTTATGCACTGCTGAGTCAATTTCCCCATGAGTCAAACTGCCCCAAAAGGTTTTTCAGACCATGATCTTTACGGAAGCAGAACAGCCCTGAGCTGATGGGGCGTTTGGACCATCAAACTCTTGTTTAGCAGCCAAGCGTGCAACAAAGAAGCCACCAAACCACCAAGCGATGAGCAGCTAACAAGCAAAGAATGTCTGCCGTGAATATCACGCTCTTTCTCTAAGATCTATATGGGACCAAATTGGCAACAGCGACCCAACGGGCCAGATGGGAAGTGTAGGGGTCAAGTAAGTTCATTATAGTGAAAGAAGAACAATTTGGGGGAAAGAGAGGAATAAGAATTACTTGGAGAATGTAATCTAGTCTCTGAATTAAACATGTGAAACTTGAATTAGTGTGTTTTGCTGTATATTCATTCTTTCTACAACAATAATAAACAAATGCCCAAGCCTTCTTCCTTAAGATTCTCATTCAACAGTCCTGCGATGTAGGTATGATCTTTTTTAAAAAAAATCTTTCCAGATGACTACACTGCACTGGCAGGATTAATTCCTGACTCAATTTCTCAATTTCACTTAAGTCTCCATTCTAGTAACTACTCACCTCACATTTCACTGCCCAGCAATACCAAATACCAAAAAAAAAAAAAAAAAAAGTTCACTTGCTGCTGTTGTTATGTACCTTCAAGTCAGAACTGACACATAGCTGGCCCTTCAGCAGGTTTTCAAAGGCAGTAAATTGCACTGGAGGAGACTGCTCACCTTTCCCCCACAGAGCAGCTGGTGGTTCTGGACTGTGAACTCTGCACTGGCGTGCAATTCCTTACCATTAACACCCAGGGTTCACCTGCAATTCCCCAGAAACTCTCTCGGTCTTTAAATAGCAGTCTGTGGGCATTGAGGAGTAGCTTTCCTCTGGAGAGCAGCTTTCCTCTGTCCACTCTTCCCTAACATTCCTAGGTTGGCATGCACCCAGGCTACCTAGGCACATACCCAATTCTGACAACTATATTACAATTAAATTGTTATTTGTATATTCATCTCCCTATCAAATTGTATGTTCCAAGAGAATATCAGTGCTTGGGTATTTTTGATCTTCATATGCTTCCGCCCAGCAAAATACCTGTCATGATAAATACTCAATACATTTTTGATGAATGAACTAATAAATACACCCAAGTGAAATCAAAAGCAGCCAGCACTGTAACAAAGAACAATACAGCTGCACTGTTTTATTTTAGCTGAGCAAAAGAAAACTTGAATGAACACAATCACTAATTCTGTTATTCAGTTAAATTCTACATAATGAGCCTTAGGTTCCAAGAGTTGTTCAACAATCCTCGGGCACGCTGTGAGAGCACGTTCTTAAGAATCTATGACTCGGAAGCATTGCTTCTTTTCTCCTTTGTCTAGAATTGATTTCAAGGAGGCTCACATGCCTTCAATTCTAGTCCTAGATATTGCTGAAAGGAAACTCTGAAAAAAAGAAGCTGGCAGGGGAATTGGCAAGATGAAAAGACATTGTCTGGGCTGTTTAGGATTTTCTGAATAGCATTTTTCTAAGCTACAGGCTTACAGGATTTAAAGTGTGACTCAGGACAACAACTGATGCCAACGTTTTTACTTTTGCATTTTGCAGCAGAGAATATGGAGCGAAAACCAACCTACTCAGTCTATAAATCCCCGGAACTTCCTCCTAGAGAACAGAAGGGCACTTGGCATTTCTCAAGGTATTATGTTATTTACATATGTAGATATGCTGGTAAAATGTTGGTAACTAACAAAGAGTCCATAACTAAGGGTTTAAATGGATCCTAGCCTTAAGCTGGCAAGGTATCTTCGGGCACAGGAACAACTTGCTCATGGAAATGTGTATGGGTGGATTGTTTTGGTTTTGTTTTGTTTTCTTTCCACAATGATACTCTTCTATGTGGTTCTTACATCTGTGCTCTCAGGCAAGTAGCAAGGGAACAATTACAGAAGAATCTCAGTTTTGAAACAGAGAATCAGAGACCATTCAATGGCACCATAAAATATTTTATGCTTTGACCTGTGGATTGAGCCCGTGTTATGTTTTTGTTTCCCTTTATCTTATATATTCAAAACAAAACAAAAACACAAAGCCTGGTTCAAGTATAATTCATACAAAATAAAATGTATCCTTTTGAGCACATAATCTGATAAATTCAGACAAAAGTATGCAATGCACCTATGTGACCACTAGTTTAATCACAACAGAACTTTTCCCTGACCTCAAGTGTTCATTCTGTCCTTTTTCTCATTCCTACCTCATGAGGGGAAGGGAGCTCTGGTGGCCTAGTGGTAATAAACTGTGTTGAGATCACAAAGGTACATGGTTCAAATATACCAGCTACTATGTGGAAGAAGGATAATCTCCTCCTGTGTGATTTACTGCCTCTGAAAGCCCACTGCAGGGTCAGCTATAAGTTGGTGCTGACTCAACAGTATACACAAACAACAACAATCCTCTGTAGTCACTGAACCAATTTCTACCATTATTGATTAGTTTCACCTATTCTAGGAGTTCACATAAATAGAATAATGCAGTACATACTCTTTTGCACCAGGCTTCATTCATCAAAATGTTTCTGCACTTCAGCTAGGTTGTTGCTGGAATCAATGATTACTTCCTTTTCATTGCTGAGTAGTATTCCACTGTATAAATATGCCAGCTGATGCATAATTGATTTGTTTCCATTTTTGTGTTGCTATAATAAAACTGCTATGAACACTTGCGCATGGGTCTTTATCATTAAATAATCACAGAAGTAGACCCTTGGATAAGTACATTTCAAGGTATCAGTATGCTTAAATGTATATCTACCCTTGGGTACTTTCGTACATAGGGTTTTCGATGCACAAAAGTTAATTACAGCTAATGTTAGATGGATCTTGGCAGAAAGCAAAGAATACCAGAAGAATGTCTATCTGTGCTTCATTGACTATGCAAAGGCTTTTGACTGTGTGGATCATAACAAGCTGTGGCTGACTCTGAGAAGAATGGGAATCCCAGAACATTTGATTGTGCTAATGTGAAACCTATACTTGGACCCAGAGGCAGTCATCAGAACAGAGCAAGGAGACACTATGTGGTTCAAAATCAAGAAGGGGGTCTGTTAGGGATGTATTCTGTCTCCATACCTTTCAATCTGTATGCAGAACAGATCATATGAGACACTGGGCTGTACAAAGAGGAATGTGGCATCAGGATTGGTGGAAGAGTCATCAACAACCTTCATTATGCAGGAGGACCTGAAGCGCTTGCTGCAGAAGGTCAAGGACTGCAGCCTCCTATATGAATTGATGCTCAATATCAAGAAAACAAAGATTCTCACCACTGGGCCAGTTGGCAGCATCAGCATGGATGGTGAAGATATTGAGATAGTTAACAGTTTTAGTTTGCTTGGCTCCACAATCAACACTCTTGGTAACAGCAGCCAGGAAATAAAGAGACAAATTGCATTGGGAAAGTCAGCTGTGAGGGACCTCTCAAGAGTACTGAAGTGCAACGACATCAGGTTGGAGACTAAGGTGCGCCTGATCTGGGCTATAGTTTTCGCAAATACGTGCTATGCATCATAGAGTTGGACAGTGACTAGGGTTGATAGAAAGAGAATTGATGCCTTTGAGCTGTGATGCTGGAGAAGAGTGCTGAATATACCATGGACAGCTAGGAGAACAAACAGGTTTGTCCTGGAAAAGGTGAAGCCGGAATGCTCCTTGGAATCAAGGATTCTGAAGCTTTGTCTGACATACTATGGGCATGTTGCAAGGAGGGACTGGTCTTTGGAGAGGGACATCATGTTTGGGAGAGTGGAGGGACGGCACAGGAGAGGAAGACCCTCGATGAGATGGATTGATTCTGTGACTGGAGCGGTTAGAATAAGTGCATTTGAGATGGCTTGGTTGGCACAGGATAGAACAGAGTTTAGAGCTCTTGTACAAAGGGTTGCTATGAGTCGCAAACGACTCAATGGCACGTAACAACAACCACCACCCCTGGGTAAGTATGCTTAAAGGTATAAGAACTTGCCAAGCTGCTCTTAAGAGTGACCTCTTATACTCTTTATACTCTAACCAGCCATGTCCAGCATCTAGCTGTTCTAGCTCTAGCTTGGCCAACATGTAGTATTGTCAGTCTTCTAAATTTTAGCCATTCTGATACTGTGTTAGTGAATCTCAACATGGTTTAATTTGCTCAGTCTGAAATTTGTTTATTTTAATCTTTTCCTCTTTCTATGAAACATGGCAATATAGTATAAGGGGTGGGGGATAAATCACTGGGTCAGGAATCTGGAGACCTGAACTTTTTAAATCACATTTATCATTACATAATGCTATAAAGACTACCACCCTAACATACTTTGGGCAAGTGGCAAGAAGGGACCAATTCTTGTCAAAAGACATCATACTCAGAAGGGTGGAGGGACAGCACAGTAGAAGAAGACCCCAGATGAGGTAGACTGAAACAGAAACGGGGTAATGGAGGTAAGGTGTGTCAGAGACAGTGAGAATGGCTCAGGACAGAGCAGGCTTCAGTGCTGTATATAAGGCTGACAGCACATAACAACAACTCTAACCTCAATTTTTTTTCTATCTTTAAAAGGGTTACGTTGAAGAGTCTACAATTAAGTTTGCATAGTGGAATGTACTTGGGGCGGTGGGAGGGGTGTGGGGGGATTGTATACCAAGGAGGGAATCTTACTTTTGAAAGAGAGGAGCGAACTGGGGGGCAGGGGGAGAGGGCTGGGCGGGTAGAAAAGTGCAGCAATGAATGAATGGAAATCCAAATTCTCTGTAAATGTTCATTAAAATTATTAAAAAAAAGAAAAGGGTGACATTGAACCAAATGAGTCTCAAATTCTTCCATGTTCTAAATAAAAGGAATACAAATTAGTTAAATCAAAGGCAACACATTCCATTCAAAAGAAGAACAGTATATGTCAAAGTAGAACTGTGCTCTAGTGGAGGGTTTTCGATGCTGAGTTTTCAGGAGCAGATTGCTAGGCCTTTCTCTGGAGGCACCTCTGAGTAGACTCAAACCTCCAACCTTATGGCAACAGTTGAGCACATTGATCATTTGCCTACTCAGGGGCTCAGCTTTCACTTTGCATAATGTGCCCTAGTTTTCAGGAAGTATTCATATGTATCTTTTTTTATACCAAAAGGATAATTTTCTCCCAAGACACAATTTTAAAAGGAAAGGGGGAGGATGACACAGGCCAGAACCAAGGAGTTAAAGAATAGCAAAGTTTTCTCCTGATTGGCAAAACTGGTCGGCCACATTACTCTCCCTTAGCTGACAGGACATGACCACAAAGTGCAGATGCATTCCCTTTCCCAGTGGTCAGAACTTAGCTCCAAATGTACAGTTTTAAAAAACCATTTTTGATTCAAGAAATTTAAGTAATCACCTTCAAGTGCAGACAGTGATCCAATTAACAATCTTTGGCTTTCATTTGCTGTTTCACCATATGAATGCGCAAGACGTCTTTACTATTGTTAAGGTGTTGCACTGACAACTCAAAGGCATATGGTTCAAATCCACCAGCTGCTTCAAGGGAAAAAGGTAGGCAATCTCCTCCCAGGAAATTTACAGCCTCTAAAACGCTGCTGGAGGCTCAGCTATAAGTCAGTTCCAAATTGAAGGCACAAAACAACAAACTTGTTCACTCTCAGGATGTAGTCAAATATGGAAACAAAGCAAGTTCCAAAAGTTGATCCTCATATCTCTGGATTCCTCTAATGCACGGTAGAGATTACAGCAACATTAACAGTAAGGGAAGAAAAACATCATGCATTCTTTATGAGGAAACGTAAAGCACTGGAAGCAAGAGTAGACAATGATCAAAGGTGAAGGAGAAATGTGTGATGAAACACCAAAGGAAATGTGGGTTTGTTGTTTTGTTTTTTTTTTTCATTTCTAACTGCCAAGAAAACAAACAGATTCATCCTGGAGAGGATTAAATCAAGCAACTCCATGGAGGCAAGGATTCTGGGGCTTCGTCTGACATACTTTGGGCATGTTGCCAGGAGGGGGACGTCATGCTTGGGAGAGTGGAGGGACGGCGCAGGAGGGGACGACCCTCTATGACATGGATTGATTCAGTGACTGGGGTAATCGGGATGCATGTGTCGGAGGCAGTGCGATTGGCACAGGATAGAGCAGGGTTTAGGGCTGTTGTGCATAGGGTTGCTATGAGTCGCAAACGACTCGATGGCACATAACAACAACAACAACAACAATGAAATATATACGGAAAGAAAAGAAAATACCCTGGAAATGAAACATCTGGTGTTCTGGCAATATGTAAAGGGAGAAACAAAATAAAATAGCAACATTTTTGGTTTTCAATTCTTGTCTAAACAAATTACATATCGCCTATCCAAGATTCAGATTATACTTAACAAAGGTTTTCCATATCTTGCTCAAAAAATATCTAAAAAAAAGTCTCCAAATATGCCAGCAAAACAGCAGCTAAGCCTTTTATTCCTGACAGCAAAACAGACATGAGTTTCAGTGGGAGGGTTATTTCAATATGAATGGTCAAAGTAGAGTTGCAGCTAAAAAAAGATGACATATTAAAAAAAAAAAAAATATATATATATATACAGAATACTTCCAAAGCACTCCTCTTACCTATAGGAGAAATGGAAAAGAATTTGCCTGCTATCCATTTTGTAGGACATTAACTTTTCTTGAGTCATGAATCTCTTGAAAATCTCATGGAAATTATGGCCCTGTCTTCCCAGCAAAAAGAAGACAGAAAAGAATCATGAAGTTTTACAGAGTCCCATGAGGTCCAGTTCCCCGAAAGTAAAACATGCAGTCTTTCAGATACTATACACTTTGGGATCAAAGGATTAAATTAATTCATTAATGTGATTTCCACTAATTTAACTGTGACTTCTATTCAAAAACAGGAAAACAAATCTGTCCTCAGTCAAACCCAAAATACACACATACTCAAAAGTAAAGATCATTTCTGTCCCCCTTCTAATTCTAAAATGTTTGACCATTCCCACATGAAGCACAAGTTCAGGGGCAGAAAGTGAGCTGGAGGGAGATGCAAGGCTCCTCACACCCATTCCTGAGCCATTCATCCCCCTTCAATACCAGGGTACACGGAGGAGTATGAACAGTGGTCTGAATGGGTGGTGTCTGGAATAGGTCTCTTCTCAAAAAAGCAATGTATTATAGGACACAGAGGGAGGAAAATGGATGGCCAGCAAAAATGTATGTGCGCAGACTGACAAAAATGGGATTTAATTTGGAAACATCCGGAGCTACAGCTGTAAAGGAAGGGCCGTGTGAGAATGTTTCACTGTCAGGCAGGTGTCTGTCTGTGCCAGGTAGAATAAAGGCTCCCAGACATGTCCATGTTCCAGTCCCCGGCACCTGTGAATGTTCATTTATATGGGGGAAAACAGACTTTGCAGGTGTGATTAAATTAAGGCTCTGGAGACAGGGGATTGTATCTTAGATTATCCAAATGGATTAAGTACCATCACCAGGGTTCTTATAACAAGAAGGGAGGTGACCAAGTTAGAAAATGATGTGACAGTGGAAGCAGAGAAAGGGGGTGTGATAAGAGGCAAAGACCTAAGGGATGCAGGTCGCTCTAGAAAATGAAAAAGGCAAGGAAATAAATTCTACCCAAAAACATCTAGAAGAAAGCCAGCCATGTTGGCACCCTGATTTTAGATTTATGAGCTCCAGGACTGTAAGAGAATTGTTGTTTTGTGCTGTTGAGTCGCAACCAAACCAACGGTTTTTCTGAGGGAGTTAAGTACATGGGGGGAGATTGCCCAATAGCGTACATGTTGTTATTTGCCACCGAGTCAGTACTGACTCATAGCTGTCCCTCCAGGTTTTCAGAGGCAGTAAATCATACAGGAGGAGAATTCCCATCTTTCTTCCATGGAGCATTTAGTGAATTTGAATGTGCCTTAGGGATCACAGTGCAACTCCTTCCCAATAAGGCATGAGAACCCCCTGCAACGGCATATAAAGAAAGTGCTTTCTGATGAGTAACAAAAGACTCCCTCAGCAAGGGTGAAAGTCAAATGTGGTTCAAATGTCCCAAGTCAGGGACATATGCAGAAGCTATGTGGCATAAGAGAGGAACAAACACCTTAGAAGATGTTAGAAAATCTGGGCTCTCATCCTCACCTTTCCACATATCTTTTCTGTGTCATTAGCAAGTACAACCTCTTTGATCTTTGGGATTAATGTGTAAAATGAAACACTTAGACTAGATGAAGGATGTTTCCTTACCCACAAAGGCCAATGAACTGAATCTACAACTAGTTCTAGCCAGCCATCAGGTTTCTGATTGACTGGCTCTCACATGGGTCAACTTCATTAATCTTTATAGAACCTCATGTGGTAGACATATTTTTCTTCTGTTTAAAACCTTGCCAGCTGAGGTACTAGCTCACGACCACTAAAATGTGGAAGTAAGTCTGTCTAACTGGAGGTCACCTTCCCATCCACCATGCTGCGTTTCAATCTGGGCAAAGCTCAGTTTGTGGGCCTACAGTGTGAAGTGGGTAAGAAACACACAAAGGCATGAAAACATCCCCAACACAAGCTGTTGTTGTTCAATGTTATCAGGTTGTCTTCAACTCACTGCAACTCTGCACAAAAGAATTCAACCCTGCCTGATCCTGTGCCATCCTCACTATCTCCACATGTTCAAGACCCTGTGTCAACCCATCTTGTTGAGAGTCTTTCTCTCTGTCACTCATCCTCCCTTTGTCTAAAGATGATGTCTTTTTCCAAAGACTGTCCTCTCTTGAAAGCAGGCCCAAAGTCTTATCATCCTCACTTGATGAATATCCTTGAGAAACAAGAGACACAAGGGAGAAAGTCTAACCTGATTTATACCCCAATACTTAAACACTGCATAGGCAATGACAAGCTTTCTGACATCACATTTTTTAAAGCAAAATGTTTAAGACATCAAGTGGGCGAGCTGCCTACTGTTCTTTGAGATAGAAGCTCTAGCACAAACCAGTGCACCTTCTTTCCTTCGAGTTCAAATTCCACTTTGAGCTTGGTGCTGCTGCAACAACTCTAGTCTTCACAGATCCTGGGAGGAGAATAGAAAGGCTGTAGCCTAAAATAGTTTAATAAGGCCAGCAATGATTCACAGTGTAATAACAGGCCAGGCAGGCGGACACCGGCAGAACTGGGGCCCAGCTGATGAGAGGGGGTTTCATTGCTCAAGGTTAAAATGGAGAGCAAAGAGGACAGGGACAGTCACTGCATGTGTTCAAGGGTGAAAAATCGTTAATGCCACCTGCAAATTCCCGCAGAGGGCGCCCGCTATGAGGCATTTCAGTTCAATAATTTATTAACACTGTTCAGATTTAGAAAGAGCAGGCATGTGAAGGTACAAAGCAGCTCTACACACGCATGCCCTTCAGAAGGCTCTCTCTCAAAAGACTCTCAAACATTTAGTCAATGATTTCAAATGTGTAACAGTATCTATGTTTATCCCCAGTTAAGAAACAGCAGATCAGGCAAAGGATAACAAAAAAAGCCCAAAACTTTCAAAAACAAGTATTAGTATCCATTTATGGCGATGGGAAATTCAGCCTTAATTATAGACAATAGTTGAACAGCACAGTTTACATTATTTGTGTCTCTAAGTACAGCTGAAAAAATGTTGATTGGTCAATGTATTTATAGACTTAATTTATTTTTTTTTTTACAGCTAAATGGTGGTAGCTTCATAGGGAATTGTGCTGCTCACTCAAGGTTGGCAACTCTCTGGCAATTCATATCCACTAGCGGCTCCACTAGGGAGAAAGATGGGCAATGCCCTCTATGTGATTTACAGCCTCGGAAAACCACTGAAGGGCCAGCTGGGAGTCAGTTCTGACTGCACCTCAGAGAGTGTGTGAGCTAGCTGTGTGTCACTTACTCATGAATAAAAGGGGGGGAATAAAAAAACCACACCAATATTACACAGATACTGGAAATAACAGGCCCGTCTAAACAATCCAACTAGACAACCTCCCAATACAGAACACTCAAGGTCATTAATGATAATTCTACTTACACTTTCTATATTCTACTTATATGCTTTTAAGACCCAAGTCACTACTCACAATGTAAGATGTAAAACATTGTCTTTATGAACTAATTTATGTCAATTATCATAGATTTATCCTTAAACCATGTTTCTAACCCCTCAAACCCAAAACTCCAGTTCTTCAAAGTATTTGACTATGGTTGAGAGTTTTTATAATTTTGCCTCTATATGCTCTACCACATACTTATATTTGCAAGACCTACATATATATTAATGTTTACCCATGGTGGACAGGGTTTAGTGGAGCTCCCAGATTAAGACAGGTCTGGAAAGAGGAGTGGCACCCACTTCCTAAACAACATGCCTCTGGAAATTCTATGAACTCAGAGAAACGACAATAGTTATACAAGAAGGTTCAAGTCTTTTGTTCATACAGTCGCTATGAGTCCTGATCGACTCAATGGCAATCAACAACAACATTATATTTATACTTCTATTATCCAAGAAAGCTAGTAAATGATTAAAATTTTAATCTGGTTGGTAAAAGAAAGAAAACTTGCTTTTCTGCAATTCTATTTACGCAAAATTTCACTTGAGACATGTGCTTTCAATCCTGAGCAGCAGTCAATATTTAAATAATTGCTTATGAGAAAAGTAAACAGAGGTGTAATTCAAAGCTAATAATTAAGTTGTTGCTGTCAAAATTGGGAATGTCAGCCAACAGAGAATCAGCTCTGCCTGTACAAGAATTATACATAGCATATGCAGAAAGAGTAAAACAATAAATGTTAAGAAATGTTGGCATTGCATGGGCTTAGTCTACAAATAGCTTCACAGAGAAAATAAGAAAAGCAACATCTGAAACAAGGAAGGAACAGAATTTGATAGAGCTGATAAAAGAGAGCAGTTTGACCATATAGATAGTAGCTTTAAAAGAGGAATCTGAAAGTCCATTTTCTCAGCTGGAGGTAAGAATAAGAGCTTGGAAATAATGGCAAATAAGGTCATGTGGGAGTAGTTTTGTATGTAAAAAGTTTGATTATAATACAAGCCTCTCCTGGACAACACCAATATCCATTATCTCAATGCATCTGCTTGCTGGATTTTGAGAAATATTAATCTTTAAAGTTTGGGAAGATGAGTGGAGCAGCTGGATTCTAGAAAGGTGTGTTTTCTGTTTTGGCTGAGGATTGGATGGGCCTAGACTGGTATTTAAAAAGGCATTTGGGCCCTCAGGCCTGGTTTTAACTGATTTCAGTCAAACCTTCTAAGTAGTATAGCACTGGTCTGTCAATTGGCTGTACAGAGGTAACTCTGTGGTTGTGATGGTAAATATTATGACACTGATGTGTCAAATGCGATAATGAAAAAAATGAAAAAAAAATTTAAAAAAAAATGCGATAATGGTCGTCCATATTGGACAGTGTTTGATGGAACTCTCAAATTAAAATAAGCTTGGAAGCAGGAGTGGCGTCCACTTCTAAAATAGCTTGCCTCCAGAAAAATCTATGAACTTAGAGAAATGATGAAAGTTATACGTATTCAGGACTTCCGTTCACAGGGTCACTATGAGTCATCTACACTTAACAACAATAATCTTTTCATCAACTTTAATGACAAACAACTGAATTCCTTGGGTCAAAGAAACATTGTCAGTAAAAGAATATATGTGAAATGAACACTAATGGTTGAAATTGTGCCAACTTGGCTACTAATGACACCGGTGTGATACTGTGATTCCCTTGATAAGGCTGAATGAAGTGTAATCATTTCTTTGACCGGATCAGCAATAAACAGTTTACCAATGGCAGGGGGTGTGGCCTGTATGCATTAAGTACATGAGGAAATCGGCAGCACTGGTTACTTCTGCTCAATCCAGACCTTAGCTCCTCACCTCCTTCACTCCTACATTGTCCATACCTACATGCCATGGACCCAGACTTGCCAGCCTCTAAAGCCGCATACTTCATATTTACTTATTAATTGGTTTTGCTTCTCTAAGACAAATGCTTGTTAAAAATAAGCAAATGGAGCTCTAGTAGCCTAGCGGCAAGAACCTGTGCTGTGATCCCGAAGGCATGTGGTTCGAATCCACCAAATGCTCCCCTGCAGAAGGAATGGCAGTATCCTCCTGGACCGGTTGGATCCAATTTGATGGTACACACACACACACACACAAAATTTAAAAAAAAATTAAAAATAACTTGAAAAATTTTAAAAAATAAGTACCCTATGTACAACAGCCCTAAACTCTGCTCTGTCCTGTGCCAATTGCACTCTCTGACACACCCATCCCGATTACCCCAATCACTGAATCAATCCACCTCATAGAGGGCCTCCCCCTCCTGCACTGTCCCTCCACTCTACCAAGCATGATGTCCTTCTCCAAGGACTGGTCTCTCCTTACAACATGTCCAAAGTATGTTAGACGGAGCCTCAGAATCCTTGCCTCCAAGGAGTAGCCTGGTTTAACCCTCTCCAGGATGAATCTGTTTGTTTTCCTAGCAATCTATGGTACTCTCAATACTCTTCTCCAGCACCACAGCTCAAAGGCATCACTTCTCCTTCTGTCCTCCTTAGTCACTGTCTAAGTCTCTGATGCATAGCAAGTGATAGCAAAGACCATGGCCTGTATCGGACACACTTTAGTCTCCAGAGAGACACCATTGCTCTTCAGTACTTTGGAGAGGTCCCTAACAACAGACTTTCCCATGGCAACACGCCTTTTAATTTCCTGGCTACTGGTACTGAGAGTGTTGACTGTAGAGTCAAGCAAACTAAATCTGTGAACAATCTCAATCTCTTCATCATCCATTCTGATGCTGCCAATTGGTCCAGTGGTAAGAATCTTTGTCTTCTTGACATTGAGCCTCAATCCACATTGGAGGCTGCAGTCCTTGACCTTCTGCAGCAAGTGCTTCAGGTCCTCCTCAGTTTCAGCAAGCAGGGTTGTGTCATCTGCATAATGCAGTTTGTTGATAGGTCTTCTACCAATCTTGAACCCACGTTTCTCCTCATAGAGCCCAGCCTCCTGAATAATCTGCTCTGCATACAGGTTGAAAAGGTATGGAGACAGGACACATCCCTGGTGCACACCCTTCCCAATTTTGAACCATGCCATGTTCCCTTGCTCTGTTCTGACAACTGCCTCTTGGTCCAAGTAGAGGTTTCTCATTAGCACGATCAAGTGTTCTGGGATTCCCATTATTCTCAGTGTCAGCCACAGTTTGTTATGATCCACACAGTCAAATGCCTTTGCATAGTCAATGAAACAGATAGACATTCCTCTGGTATTCCCTGCCTTCAGCTAAGATCCATCTAACATTAGCTACAATATCCCTAGTACCACGACCACTTCTAAACCCAGCCTGAACTTCTGGCAGTTCTCTGCTGATGTGCTGTTCCAATCATTTTTGGATAATCTTCAGTAGAATCTTGCTTGCATGTGAAATTAATGAGATTGTTCTATAGTTTCCACAGTCTGGTGGGTCACCCTTCTTAGGGATAAGAACAAATATAGATCTCTTCCAGTCAGTTGACCAGTGGTTGTTCTCTAGATTTCTTGGCACAACTTGGTGAGTACATCCAGGGCAGCATCTGTCAGCTGAAATATGTCAACTGGTATACCGTCTATTCCTAGGGCCTTATTTTTTTGTTATTTCCTTCAAAGCAGCTTGAACTTCTTCCTTCATCACCATAGGCTCTTGCTCATATGTTGTTTCATGAAATTCTTCTGTGTCTTCCAATTCCTATACTTTATCAAAAACACATTTCTTGCCCATACCCAACTAAAGGAGCTCTGGTGGCCTAGTGGCAAGAACCTGTGCTGCAATTCCCAAGTAACATAGTTTGAATCCACAAGCTGCTCTGCAG
The DNA here is from genome assembly GCF_000299155.1 of Elephantulus edwardii. Taxonomy (NCBI): domain Eukaryota; kingdom Metazoa; phylum Chordata; class Mammalia; order Macroscelidea; family Macroscelididae; genus Elephantulus; species Elephantulus edwardii. Next base: position 1,132,494 of record NW_006400155.1, read on the forward strand.
GAGCAATCTCTTCTTGTGTGATTAACGGCCTCTGAAAATCCACGAGAGGTTGCCAACTTAATGGTATACAACAACAATACAACACAACTAAAACCAGTTGCTTTTAAGTCAATTCTAACTCATGGCCACATCATATGTGCCAGAAAAGAAGTGTGCCCCATTGTGCTTCCTGGAAGTAGATCACCGAGATGTCCTTCCTAGGTGCCCCCAACATTTCGGTCAGAGGTCAAGTGTATTAAGTACATCATCCAGAGATTTCCCAACCACAAAAGAGTAATATAAAACATGCTATGGTTTCATTCAGGAGGACTGTGCTCAGACAAGTCTTCTCAAAATGAGATTAGAAATCAGGTGAACAACAAGGAAACAGTCTAACCCTGCAGACAAGCTAATCTTTTTAAATAAATACTCTAATACTGAGTTGGCCATGCAGCTTATCTGTAAATCTTGCCTAGAAATATTTCACCCTTGAGAAGCAGTGACCTTGATTTGAATCAGGTTACATTTTAATTTACATCTTTTATTCCTATGTGCATTTACTAAACTTTTGGCAATAGATGGAGAAGCCAGAGATTACAATTTTGCTGAAATGCCGTCTTCTTGGGGGACTTAATTATCCCTACAGCATAGGTCTGGCTCATTTTTTGTAATGCATGATGTCTCTGGAAAATTGTGTGTAACCACTGAAAATTACTTGCAAGAACTTTGTGCTGGATAAACTTTTCGAAAAATATGTTCAAGGCTGCTCATTGCAAAGCTGTTTATACTATTATTAAAGGCTAGAAAATAGCTAAATAACGAGAGGATTGGTTAAGTTATTTATTTTATTTATATATATACATGTGTGTGAATGAATAGAAAATATTCATAAAAATGATGAAACAGACACAAAAACTGAATGGTTTTTGTTGTGATTTTACTTTTTTTTAACTTAAAAACCTAATTTCAAGAGAGCTCTGGTGGCCCAGTGGCAAGAAGCTTTGCTGCAAACCTGAAGGCTAGCAGTTCAAGCCCATAAGCTGCTCTGTGGGAGAAGGATGGTCAATCTCCTCCCATGTGATTAATTGCCTCTAACCACCCTCCAGGAGGTCAGCTATGGGTCAACTCTGACTCAATGGTACACAACAACAACGGCATATAAGATATTCATTAAAATGATAAAACTGACACAAAAACAGGGGTTTTAAACTTAAAAAGATAATGACACACTATGAGAAGCTGTTAAAAAAAAATAAAAAAACGAGGTGGTGGTAGTGTCTGAATTTCATGAGAAGAGAGATTATTACCATCAACAGCCCAAGGCTGATTCCTAGGAAGCAGGGGTCACCACAATCCACTAATCTTTTACCAACTCTGACACCAGATGTCCCTCCCACAGCACTCTACTCCTCTGCTATGTTCAATAATTCTTTGCAACAGCCACATAAAAGTTACAAATCATACAACGGTTGGGTTTAATTAGGATTAACAGATTACAATTTAGAATACAAAAGAACTTCAATCAGGACACCCTTTTCTAACTGTGCCTACAAGCAGGTTTCCCTCTAACCCTTGACCAGAGACCTCTGTCCTGCTTGAGCACATATTACAAAGATCTACAGCTTTACAAGTAAGCACCCAGGTGTGATGGTTAAGACTGTGGTTCAACTTGACCATGATTCTCTGGTTTAGCAATTATGTAATGTGGCGGCTTAGTAATGATGTAATAATCCATGATATTATGGTCTGAGATAATCAGCCTTGATGTAATTGCTATGGGTCACAGGCAACTTGATGGCACAAAACAACAACAAAACAATTAGCCTTGACACAATATAGAAGGATTAGGGTGGATGTGACAGTTTTAATCTGGTCACAGCCTTGATCTGATGTAAGGGAGTCTCCTCATGACTTAGTGGTGGTATTGTTTACATAAATTTTATATACATATATATTTATTTATATATTGTTTATATAAATATATATATTTGTTGTTAATTGCCATCAAGTCGAGCATGACTCATAGCTACTCTATAAACAAAAGACCTACTGTCTTTCCATAACTATCATCATTTCTCTAAGTTCACAGAGTTTCCAGAAGCATGTGGTTTAGGAAGTGGATGCCACTGCTGCTTCCAAACCTGTCTTACAACTGGGAGCTCCACCAAACACTGTCCACCACGGGAAATCATTCTGGTATTTGATACCCCAATGGCACAAGGTTCAGCATCACAGAAAACCCAGGCTGCTTCATACAGCACATTGACAGAGAGTGATATAAAAAGTGGAAGAGTGTTCCTCCAGATATAACAGCACTAGTTTCATTTAGCATGATTGTCGTCAAGTGGAATATAACTGAGAGTAAGCTTTGCACAAAGACTTGAACTCTGTTCTATAACTATCATAATTTCTGTACATTTATAGAGTTTAGAGAGTTGTATAAATCAATTTGGAAGCTCATCCAAACATTGTACATAGTGGGTAATCATTATGGTATTTGACAACATTATGGAACAGTGTGCAGTATCACAGCAACACTAAGGTGTTCAGTTCAGCAATTAAACAAGCTTGCTATGTCACCTAACGAACATTAATTTCAAAATTAATAAATTTGGCCCAAGGTCCAAAGGACCCTTCTGGATTTTAAAGCCACACCTTTGAGCAGATCTTCACCCTTGGTCAAAGTCTCAGGGATACTAGATAGATAGATAGATAGATAGATAGATAGATAGATAGATAGATAGATAGATAGAGAGATTAGATAGATAGTCTTCATGGATGATATTCTGGAGATCCTCCCACAGCTCATTTAATCTATTCTTATTGGTGCTCAAGGCCACAAAACTGTTCCTGAGATAATTTTGAAATTCAAGTGGTCGAATTTTTAAGGTCAAATTTTGGTTCCCGTGGATTTGATTTCATTTTCTTCAACTTCAGCTTGAACTTGTATATGAATAGTTGGGGGTCTGTCTCCAAATCAGCACCCGGCCTGGTTTTCACATCTGATATTGAGCTTCTCCAGGGATTCTTTCCACAAATATAATCTATTTGATTCCAATGCATACCATCAGGTGAAATCCATGTGTATAGCCTGCATTTGTATTTCTTATAAAAGGTATCTGCAATGAACAAATCATTTAATATGCAGAATTCTGCCCTGGATATGGTCACTAAGTTGTGAAAAGAAATCTGGAGGACAGCCAGCTGGCCAACTGACTGGAAGAGATCAATATTTGTTCCAATTCCAAAGAAAGGTGACCTGACGAAATGTGAAAATTATCAAACAATATCATTAATATCACATGCAAGCAAGATTCTGCTGAAAATTAACTAAAAATGACTGGAACAACACATCAACAGAGATCTGCCAGAAGTGAAGGCTGGATTTAGAAGAGATTGTGGTACTAGGGATATTATAGCTAATGTTAGATGGATCTTGGCAGAAAGCAGAGAGTATCAGAGGAATGTCTATCTGTGCTTCATTGACTATGCAAAGGCTTTTGACTGTGTGGATCATAACAAGCTGTGGCTGACTCTGAGAAGAATGGGAATCTCAGAACATTTGATTGCGCTAATGCTAAACCTCTACTTAGACCAAGAGGCGGTTGTCAGAACAGGGCACAGAGACACTGTATGGTTAAAAATTGGGAAGGGGGTCCACCAGGGATGTAGTCTGTCTCCACACCTTTTCAATCTGTATGCAGAACAGATCATCTGGGACGCTGGGCTGAACAAGGAGAAATGTGGCATCAGGATTGGTGGAAGAGTTATCAACAACCTGCGTTATGCAGATGACACAACTCTGCTTACTGAAACTGAGGAGGACCTGAAGAGCTTTTTTCAGAAGGCCAAGGACAGCAGCCTTCAAAACAGATTGAAGCTCAACATCAAGAAAACAAAGATTCTCACCACTGGACCAATTGGGAGCATCAGTATGGATGGTGAAGAAATTGAGATAGTTAAGAGTTTGTTTATGCTTGGTTTAGTTTGTTCTTGGTACCAGCAGCTAGTAAATCAAGAGACGAATTGCATTGAGAACGTCAGCTGTCAGGGACATCTCCAGAGTACTGAAGAGCAATGATGTCAGGCTGGAGACTAAGGTGCACCTGATCCGGGCTATAGTCACTGCAATTGTGTGCAATGCACTGGAGAGCTGGACAGTGACTAGGGATGATAGAAAAAGAATTGATGCCTTTGAGCTGTGGTGCTGGAGAAGAGTTTTGAATATGCCATGGATTGCTAAGAGAACAAACTGGTTTGTCCTGGAGAGGGTGAAGTCAGAATGCTCCTTGGAGTCAAGGATTCTAAAGGATGTAACATACTTTGGGCATGCTGCAAGGAGGGGCCAGTCATAGGAGAGGGACATCATGTTTGGGAGAGTGGAGAGACAGCACAGGACAGGAACATCCTTGATAAGATGGATTGATTCAGTGATTGGGGTAGTGGGAGTAGGTGTGTCAGAGACAGCGAGGTTGGCACAGGATAGAGCAGGGTTTAGGGCTCTTGTACACAGGGTCGCTATGAGTCACAAGCAACTCAACAGCACATAACAACAACAACAACATATCTATATCATCTATATCTATCTATCTCTATCTCTTATATATAGAGAGAGATATTGACATCATGCTCAGAAGGGTAGAGGGACAAAACAGGAGAGGAAGACCCAGGATGAAATGGATTGATAAAGTAACTGGGACAATGGAGCGTGGTGTATTGGAGTCAATGAGACTGGCTCAGGACAGGGCAGGCTTCAGAGCTGTTGTACATAGGGTTGCGATGGGTCACAGGTGACTCAACGGCTCATAATAACAACACACACACACACATAGCAATCTTGGCAGCATCAGCTTCTGGAGTCAGAAGTCTACCATTTGATCTTCTAATTTCCTGTTCATCACCCTCTGTACCTACATGAATCAGAAACCACTAGCTTGACATTTGATGCATGGACTAGAGTCTTGCCAGTTTCTCTCTCTCTTCAACTATATATATACACATACATTTATACATACATACATATATATATATATACACACACACATACATATACACACACATATAT
>NW_006400155.1:1137637-1174794 GCF_000299155.1 Elephantulus edwardii
ACATATACACACACATATATATACATACATATATATATATATATATATATGTGTATATATCTTGTTGTTACGTGTCATCAAGTTGCTTGCGACTCATAGCAACCCTACGTACAACAGCCCTAAACCCTGCTCTATCCTGTGCCAATCTCACTGTCTACAACACACCCACCCCGATTATCCCAGTCACTGAGTCAATCCACCTCATAGAGGGTCTTCCCCTCCTGCACTGTCCCTCCACCCTACCAAGTGTATATATGTGTATGTATGTGTATGTGTGACACAATCTAAAACAACATGATTAACCATCCCCACTGATAAGCTTCAACCAGAAGGTGCTCAACTCTTTCACTCCACAGGTCAGCACAAGCATTGCAACTATCTTAATCCACGGACCAGGAAGTCCACTGTGTCCTCTCACATCTGTCTCCTGGTTCTGTTGTCACTGCTTCCACATTATTTCCTCACTATTTTGGACCATTTCCAGTATCAAAGTTCTCTCTGTGTCTTCTGTGTGCAGAAGTTTCTCAGCTCAAGGGTCAAGGATCCAAAGGGTATTCTCCATTCTCAGCTCTTCTCCTTGGTAGTGAATTCTTTTAATAAAGTAGGGAGTATAAAACTACATATATTCTGGAGAAAGGTCTCTCTTACAGCACCTGATTTATTCCTGTATTCTTCTTCAATGAAAAGTTAAACGAACACTTATCAACACAATTCTTTCTGTCACTCTTCTAAAACACCTCTCTCTCTCTCACCTCAACAAGAAAAAGGTAAACAATTGAATCACAAATAGGTACAGAATATGAATAGACACTTCACCAAAGACATTCAAATGGCAAACAAACATATGAAGAAGTGTTCAAAATCCCTGGCTATCAGAGAGATGCCAGTAAAAACAACTCCAAGATATCATCTTACATCAGCAACAATAGCCAAGTTCAACAGGCTGGCAAACAACAAATGCCGGTGAGTTTGTCGGGCGATTGGAACTCTTATTCACTGCTGGTGGGAATATAAATGGTACAGCCACTAGCATCTGGCACTTTCTCAAAAAGTTAGAAAGAGAAGAAATACCTTTTTGATGAAGCAATTTCACTACTGACATCAGGGCTAAAACTCAAACAGATGTATGCATGTCCATACTTACTGCTGCATTATTCAGAATAGCAAAGAGATGGAAGCAACCCAAGTGCCCATCAATAAATGAATAGAGAGGAAAATGATTGTACATTCACACAATGGAATATTATGCAGCATTGAAAAACCATGAACTCGTAAAACATTACACAACTTGGAGGAATCTGGAAGACATTAGGCTGAGTGAAATATCTCAGTCACAAAGGGAAACCAGGGCATAACACTTCTGTTAGAAAACTGGACAGACACAGAGGAATTAGGGAAGGAATGGGGGGAAAAGTAGATAGATAATGAACACTGCATTAGAAAAGATGAGAGATGGAAGCAACTCAAAGGCCCATCAACAAACAAATAGAAAAAACTATGATATGTTAACACAATGGATTATAGAGCACTGTAAAACAATGAACTCGTAAAACATTACACAAGATGGGAGAGCCTGAAGGACATAATGCTGAGTGAAATATCTCAGTCACAAAAGGAAAAATACTGCATAACATTGCTGTTATAAAGTAGGAAAGACTTTGGGGGGTTGGAGAGAGAATGAGAAAAGAATGGACAGATAATGAACACTGCATTAGAACAGAGGAGGGAAAGAACTGTCCAAAAGAATATATGATTAGGCACTATAACAATCTGGAACAAGGGGTGCATTGTAAGGTGAGTTGGGGGAGGGCAGGAGAGGGGGGAAGAAAATGTTCAATGAAAAAATATAGTATTATTTTTTAAAAAACTAAAGTTGGGTCAAAAAGCTTATTAATGTAAACTCAGTGTCTAAAAATGTTATTGGCAGATCATGAGTGTTTTCTAGAAATCTACTGAATGAATAAATTATAGTTTTTAAAAATAAACATTTCTATCTATTTCATTATGAATGTAGTTTTAAGCAACTGGTTATAACAAAAGCTCCACTTGAAAAGTCCTTCCCATGAAGCTTAGGGTGTTAGAATATGTGTGAATTTATAAAAGGAAGCGGAGATAGTCGTATAGATTGTATTTAGACCTATCATTCACCATTCCTCTTGCCATTTACAGAAGAGATTTTCAGCTACAATCAATTTGCTCTTCTCTTTGAAAAGTAAAAGAAAAATTCTTTCTTTGTTATATAATTCCTCCCCCCAAGTCCACTCCACTATGGTGCCTTCATTCTGGACTCCCGTCATGACTATAATACCTAATCATATATACCTTTTAAACAGTTCTCTCCCTCATCTGTTTCAATGCAGTTTACATAATTTATCCCATCTTTCTCAGTCTTCCCCCAACCCTGATTGATGTTAGTCTCATTTTACAACAGTGGCACTATGCAGTGTTTGTTCTTTTGTGACTGAGATATTTAACTCAGCATAATGTTCTCCAGGGTCACCCATTTTGTATAATATTTTATTATTTCCTTGTTTTTCAATGAAGCATAGTATTCCATTGTGTGAATATACCACAGCTTCTCTATCCATTCTTTTATTGATGGGCACTTAGGTTGTTGCTATTGTGAATAATGCTGCGATAAACATGGGTGTGAGGAAAGGGTATCTTACAGATAATTATCTCAGAAGTAAGAGTACTGGGTGTTGGCCATATGAATAGGGTGCTGAGGTTGTGTGAAGCGCAGGCTCGGTGAAACAGAAGAGACGGGGACCAATGAATGAGGATGTCAGAGGAGTCTGTGCAAGATACACTCCAGTATGCTGATGCTAACAGGTGAGGAGTCCAATGGAAAATCAGAACTGAAAGCTGACATCTGCCAACTTGGTCTTCATAAAGTTTATTTATATAAACACTAATTGAATCCTAAAGATTGCTTAATGAGAGAAAGAAATATGTTATCCAACTCAATACATTTTAGGCAAATAATCTTTTACACATATGCACAAAACCTCACCCCAAATTTTGGGAAAACTCTAGAATTTCTGATCTCAAAAAGACCCAAGATTACCTGAAAACTCGTCCTAATTGAGACTATATAGGGAGCTCTGGTGGCCTAGTGGTAAGAGTTGTGCCACCACTCTGAAGACCTGCAGTGAGAATCCATGAGCTTATCCATGGGACAAAGATGAGCAATCTCCTTCTCCTGTCTAATTCACTGCTTCTGAAAACCTACTGAAGGTCAGCTCTGAGCTGATTCAGACTCCACAGTAGTACAGAGCATAAATATGTTTGTTATATACAATACTGTTATATCTATATATAAAGGGAGCATTGATAGCCTACTGGTAATACGCTGTACTGCAATTCCAAAGGCACACACACACACACACACACACACACACACAGTCGGGCCAGTCCTTAGAAAAAAGACATTAATCTGGGAAAGGTAGAGGGTCAGAGAAAGAGAAGACCCCTAACAGATGGACTGAAAAAGTGAGTGTAACAATTGTCTTGAACATATGAGAGATGGTGAGGCTGGCACCTATTAGAGCAAGGTCACTATGAGCTGTGCTCTACTCAATGGCTCCTAGCAACAACATATATATATATATATATATTCATTCCAGAAAGATAGGCAATCGCCTCCTATGCAATTTACTGTCTCTGAAAACCCACTGACCCACTGGAGGGTCAGTTATGGGTTGGTTCTGACTCAAAGAACAACAATAACACCATGTATACATATGTAAATTGAGACATGCCCTTAAGGAATAGTATGAAATAAATGCAGACATGTCAATTGCATCTAAGATATTTCTTAAATTTCCTGCTTCCCACAGTTCCTTTCTCTAAATGCCTACTGCTATCTGCCAAGTCTGAGCAGCAAGCATTGCTTTTCGTCTAGATTTTTTTTTATCCTAGCTTGTCTACCTCTGGGCTCTCCTGACTGAAACCACCCATACACAGGTACCAAATTCATCTTCCTGAGCATCTCTTTGATCACATCACTCCCCTCTGTGCAAAAGGCTCCAGTGACTCATCTCCGCCTAGAGCACTGGCTTTCAGACTGAGCTCTTACAGCCCCTCACCCCAGGAGATGGAGCATGGTGTTCCCACCACTGAACTCAAATGATGACAGTCTGTTCTCACACTGCAGAAAGCAAAGGGGAGTGCGGTGGAGGAAATGGGATAATGGTTACTTTTCATCCATTTAAAGTTTCTCTCCCTTCAAATTTTCACACCTTTTGACAACTACTCTATACATTGGTTCATACTAGAATCTAATGGTTGTTGGTGTGTGCCCTTGAGTCAGAGCCAGCTCACAGCTGACCTTCCAGCCTGTTTTCAAAGGCTGTAGGTCACATGGGAGATAACTCACCTTTCTCCTATAGAACAGCTGGTGTATTTGAACTATGTGCCTTAAGGTTGGTAGTGCAACTTCCTATCACTAGGCTACCAGAGCTCCCTAAAATCTAACAGAAAAGATACTTAGTCTAGCTTAAAGTCATATACTTAAGTTATTTGAAGTCATCATGAACTAAACTGTGTCAACTCAAATTACATGAGTGTAATGATGTAATATAGAAAAATAATGCAATGATTTCTCATCATCTTGATCTTCCTACAACCAAATGGCTATGGGAAGATTAAGAGTGGAATGCAACTGTCCTAATTTGAGGTTAGAGGAGTTATCCCAGGATGTAGCCTTAATACCTTTTATTTTACTGCAGAAAAATGGAGGGGAAAGTAAAGGGGTAGTGGGTGGAGAATGGCTCTGCACCACCAAAGAACTGCCAGGAATGAGTATCTTCTGGACTCATGTCTGTGCACAGGAGACCCCCTGACAGCGGAAAGGCCAGGACACATGGAAGTCTCCAAGGGACACCTCCCCGACCGATGCTAAAGGAAACAAGGACTTTCCTCTGTGACCAGCAGAAAGAGCTGGTACTCTGAATTTAGACTAGTAGCTTCCTAAACTATAAGAGAATCAACTTCTCTTCAGCAAAGTCATCCACTCTGTTACAGAAGCACTAGATGGCAAAGACAGAATTTAACACATTATAATACAGAATTCTTCCTCCCTAAAGGGTGAGAACAAATTATCTACAAAATAAATTTCAAACTATGCAATGGTAGTGTTCAAGGCTCTCAAGTTTTGGCTTCAACATTCATCTCCAACTTTCTTTTTCATACTTTACTCCACTTAGGGGAGTTCTCGTTACATAGTCTGCAGAGAGCTGTGCTAACTCAAAGGGCACACATCTCTAGAGTTTCAAATCCCTGTGGCTCCTGGGGAGAAGCATGGGTCATCTCCACGCCTGTCATTTACAGCCCTGGAAACCTAATGGTGGGTCAGCTGTAAGTCAGTTAGTTCCACGTTGATGGCAATGAGTTTTAATTAAGTTTTCACACCACGTACCCTAAATGCAAAGCTAGGTGGATAAGTGTCCTAGTTCTTTGAATCCTCTCTGGTCTAAGGGCATTGGGCTGTGATTTGTTCATATTTCTTTATGTAACATTAACACAAATGGAGAGAATACACCTGCTCCCTAAGGACCAGTCCAGATACTTTGAAAATCACAAAAATTGGATGTTAAATCCACAAAGGTCCTGTAATCTTCCCTTAACAATGCCAACAGACTATTTTACCTCTGAAATGTATAGAGGACAACAGAACTGAAAATAACTGGCCCATAGAATATGGAATGAACTATGTAAAATTTGCTAGGCAGTCAATTTAAGATATTGTTAACTATTGTAATTAGCTTTCATTGGCTGATTTTGAAAATACATCACTAGGCCAATTCTCCTTAGTCTATCTTAGTCTGGAAGCACCACAGAAATCCATTCAGGATGATCACACAGGGCCCCACGAACAGATGGGTGGTGGCTGCATATGATGTATCTCCACCAGAAACTGCACTGGGGTCTTATCCAAGGAATGTGAGAAGTCTATGATTGAATCACCACTGCCTTCAATCTAAAGAAATGCCTTTTTATGTATATAGTTAATAACTGTGTAATGAATATAGGAATTCATTTGAGCTCTGATGGCCTAGTGTCAAGAAGCTGTGCTGCAATCCTGACGGCAAGTGGTTCAAGGCCACCAGCTGCTCCGTGGGAGAAGCTCCTCCCATGCGATTAACTGCCTCTGAAAACCTGCCAGAGGGTCAGGTATGGGTCGGTTCTGACTGGAAGGTACACAACAACAACAACAATGGAATTTATGGTCTAAATAAGCTAAGATCCACCTCTCCTCACTATAGCATTTAATCAGTTCATGGCTAAAGGTGACCAGAGCTATGTCTGTCCACTTATCCAAATTCTTCACTTCTTTCATTTCTACAGCCTTCAAAAGAAGCCTGGTCATACAACACTTAAGAACATGGCTAGGAACCAAATAGTCAGTGGTTAGAATCCACAAGCTACTATACAGAGAGAAAGATGTGGCAGTCTGTGTCCATGAAGGTTACAGCCCAGAAAACTCCATGCAACAGTTCTACTCTGTCCTCCAGGGTTCCTATGAGTTCAAAAGGTATAGGTGGCACACAACAACAACCACCACATAGCCTGCCCAAGGCTCTTCTATGCCCTATGATAACCCACACACCCTACACTGATCTCCAGCAGAGTAAGAATTCCCTACATTAAGTTTTATCAAATTCATTTACTGTTGTGTGCTGTCAAGGTGACTATGACTTACAGCAATCCCATGAACAATGGTTTCAAACTCTGCCCTATCTCAAGACAAGCTCACCATCTCTGATACACCTGATCCCATCGCCATAGTCACTATGTCAAGCCATCTCATCCAGGGTCTTCCTCTCCCGCATTGACTCTCCACCCTTTCAAGCATAAGGTCCTCAAAGGTCTGATCCATACAGACAACATACCCAAAGTATGTGAGATGGAGTTTCAAAATCCTGGCCTACACACACATACACAAAATCCTTGCCTCCAAGGAACAACCTGGTTTCACCCTCTCCTGGACAGACCTGCTTGCTCTCCAGTGGTCCATCATATGTTCAACACTCTTCTCTAGCACAACTCAAAGACATTGGTCCTTCTTCTGTCATCCTTATTCATTTCCCAGCTCTCATATGTATGGCAAGCAATTGAGAAGACTATGAACAGCATAGAAATCTTCTAACTCAGAGTACTGGCTGTAGGGAAAGGCTTTCTCTCTTGTCAGATCTCCGGAAAGACCTTGTCAACAGTCTTCATGTGGATTTAAGAGCTGCTCAGCCCAGGGACCCCAGGCACACACAATTAGCTCTACTCTCAAGTCTTCTTTTTTTCTTTTCTTTTCTTTTTTTTTTTTTTTTTTGTGTGTGTGCGTGTGTGTGTACTGTCAAATCAGATCTGACTGGTACAGGAGGAGATTGTCCCTCCTTCTCCAGCAGAGCATCTGGTGGATTCGAACCACTCAGCTCTGAGATTGCAGTGTAGCTTCTTGCCACTAGGCCACCAGAGCTCACCTCAAGTCTTCTTTGTCAATGATAGGGGGTCTCTCTTTTCTCCATTTACTTGTTTAATCTCTTTTCTATCTCAAAAAGGTTGACTCAAAATACAACCTAATCCTGTAGATTGTCTCCTGCCTCATTAAAATTAACTGCCAGCCTCTAACCCTGCCTCATCAACAAACAGGATAATCACATCAGATCACAAAATAGTCAATAATTACATAATACTGAGAATCATGGCCTAGTCACATTGACACATATTTTGAGGGGACATGATCCATATAACAAAGCAGAACAAATGTTCAGGACAAACGTTTCTCTGTGTCCCTTTGATTATGGTCATTTTTATTCCCATTAGGTATAAGCCTTCTGTTTCTTTTCTGAAACCTTTGAGGCCAAAAATATGTCTGCATTCTTTTTCATATTTCTAATTTTAGAAAGGTAACAGAGCACATCATATATTTCATAACACCTCCAATGGGGCCTAGACCAGCACCCCATAGTCAAACACATTCATATTTTTACAACAAAACGTATGAACATTCCTATTATGAGGGACAAAGGCTATAAATAGCTTCATGTCAGATCAGGTCATATTTTGTCATCAAATGAGCTAAAAAAAAACCACCAAAAACTGTTGCTACACATATTTTCCAATTGTGATAAGAGACTGTAGGCCTACATTTAAAGTATCTGTGCAATATTGAAGCTTAAGGAAAGAGCATCTATACTGATTCTTCTGCAAAGATGTTTAATTGTGGTCTATTCAGACCGTGGAAGCTCAAGGTTTGATGACTAGCCAATTCATGCTACTTCCATGGACTACCCTCTTCAGTGACATACCTAGTGCTAAAGATTATGACCATGACGCAATGAACAAGACAAGAACGTCCAAGTCACAGATGCTGCCTTAACTTGTTTATATCTTGTAGGCTTAAAGGAAATGATGGAAAGCATTCCAGTCAGTTCACTTGGTTACTTGATTCCAGAACAGAAGTACCAAAAATGGCCTGAGATTCTAAATTGGCCTCTCATCCCCAGAAAGTCTCCCTCCCCCCGGAAGGCAAAACCCTCTCTGAGTTCCATGAGATCCTGGTTCTTGGCCCTCTGAGAAAGTTAAATTAGTATTTTGTAATCATGTTTCATTTTAAAAATACAAATAATTCTTGTAAAAAGCCACAACAGGAAGTGAATAGAAACGCAGTAGCAAAATGACCATATGCACATCCACAGATGTAAATGAGGTAATCTGAATGCACTTCTTGAAAGATATCACCAGAGAAAGCAGCCTGAAGTCTGTAAAAATAGTGATCAAGTGTTTATGTCAGATCTGTCTTGTAATTTACGTATTATGTCATTTTGTATTTCCACAAAGTAGGTTTCAGTAAAACAAGGGATACTTGTATTTGGTTTAAGTTAAAGGAAACATGGCACAATAATGGGAAAAGAAAAAATATTCTTCTCTAAATAAGATGTTGCAACTAATTCCCTCCCAGACCCCTTCTATACTTCTTTAAAATCTTCACAATTTTACAATTGAGAAGACTGAATGTTTTTTTTCTCATAGTACTAAATACAGTAAGTCAGCTACACAATTTGCCTCCTTTTGACTGTCTACACAGCTCTTACATTTCATTCAACTGAGTTTGGCTGGGTTCACTGACGCTGTGTTTTTTTTTTCTCAAAGGCCTGCCTAAAGTAATACCTGAAATGTCATCATTCCCCCACCCTAACCTCCAAAATCACCTCTGCAACAAAGCTCCAGTTTAAACGAAAAAAATTTTCATCTTAAATAGTAACTTCATAACACCTATGTTTGCTTTTATAGGACAACTTAATGACCTTAATGAGAGCATACCTTTCTAAGAACCCATTAAACTAGATAAGATCAAGGATAACACTATTATTTTGTATCTGTATGCATCTCCAAGGAAACCACCTAATATTAGAGCTATGCTAAGAAACAGATTCAATTCCGAAAGAAATTAGGCAAGTAGAATTTAATAAAAGCTTTCAAGTCTCCTGCTGTGGACTTGGAAGAGTCTGCTGAAGATGTCACTATTACGAATAAATATTGTAAGATGTCGCTTTGGTCAAGTCTCCTGATTACCTTTGAAATTTAACATGGTACTCCAGAGAAGTCAGTTTATAGAGTTTATCCTGTGTTTCAGATTTAACATAAGCAACAAAAAACAATGCGAGCTTTACTAAGAATCCTTTATTTAGTCAATCTTCTAAGCATGGAGACCAAAACCCAAATCCACTATTATTACGTTAGTTCTGACTTACAGTGACCACAAAGGACAGTAGATTTGTCCCTAGAGGGACCCCAAGACTGTAAATCTTTACAGAACCAGACTGTCACATCTCTCCCACGTAACAGCTGGTGGATTTTAATCTCCAACCTTCCAGTTAGACCATGTGCTTTAATCATTGCACCACCAGGGCTCCTTATAAGTAGTTGGTAAGTCTCTTCGTGAAATATGTGTTGTATGAATTTTCAGCTGCAGTTCTGGCCTGCTGTTGAGTTCCATTAAGTCCGAACCAACCCTTAGCTGACCCCTCAGCGAGTTTCAGAGGCTCACCTTCTCCAGAGGAGCAGCTGGCAGATTTGAACTGCTTGTCTTTGGGACTGCAGCTAGATTCTTACCATTAGGCCACCAGAACTCCCTGGGAAGTCTCTTTAACAGGCAAAGAAATGGAAACAAAATTGGTCAAAGTAAAGTCAGATGTTAAGAAAACATTTAAATAGCGAGAAGCCAAAGATTAGAAGAATCACAATTTTGAGGGAGAGCTGAATCCTCTGTAATCTAAAAGATGATGTCAGGTACAGACGTGGCTGGAACACTTTCCAAACTGATTATGAGACTTTGAACAAGGAGTTTCTAATTTCATTTGCATCTAACTTACATGCCTCAGTGACCAAGATCACCGTGAATATAAGAATAGGAATTCCAGATATATACGTAAGAAGTCTTAATAAATCTGATCTCTTCCAGAAATAAACATAACTCCTCAATGAAACCCTTATTGTTCATTTTAATAGTCATATTTCAGAGTAATGAACAGTCACCATATTGTCACCCAAAATATCTGAGAAATACAGGCAATAATTCTGGTACAATAGAATTAATGTCTAATCCTTTCCCTCACCCCTTACCTCCCCCATTCCTCCCACCAAGAATTCCATGATTAGCTTTTCTCTTACATTTGAACAAGTCGTATTTTCAAGCCAAAATAGGCACACCAGGTTATTTGTTAATAAATTCCAGTTAAGGCACTATTTAGAGAGTTTGGGTGGCCTAATGATAAGGAGTTGCATCGCCAACCCAGAGACATATGGTTCAAATCTACCCGCTGCTCTACAGAAAATATATATGGACAATCTCCTCCCTTGTGATATACTGTCTTTGAAAGTCTGTCAGAGGGTCAATCATGAGTTGGTTCCGACTCGAGAGTACACAACAACAAGGCATTATTTAAAGAGTTCTTGCAGCCTAGTCCGTAAAGTTGCACTGCTAACCCAAAGATGGGGCCTCTCTGCTAGTTCAAGTCCACGAGCAGTTCCAGGGAGAAAGATGAGCAATCTCCTCCTGTGCAAATTTATAGCCTCCCAAAACCCTGTGAAGGTTCAGCTATGAATCAGTTGTGACTCAACAGCAATGAGTCTGAGAAGACACTATGTGATAATAAATAGGGAACTCTGGCAGCCTAGTGGTAAGAAGTTGTGTTGCAATCCCAAAGGCACATGATTTTAACCCAGAAGAAACCTGGACAATCTCCTCCAGTGCAATGTACTGTCTCTGAAAACTGACTGAAGAGTTAGCGATGAGTTGGTTCTGCCTTGACAGCACACAACAACAGACCCCTCCAAAAAAAAGTCCACTTGACAATTCCTGCATCTTTCCAGCATTTCTCTTCCACAATACTCACTTCCATTTAATCCTTGGCACATTCTCCCACAACCTGGTTTCTAGCTCTTTGTCAACCTGTTCATTCTGAAATGCTTTTGTGTGCTCCGACCATCTAGCATTCAACAAAGTCCTGAGTCCGGATATTATTGCCTAGTAAGTAGGGAGTTCTGTGGCTTAGTGGTAGGAACTGCACTGTCAACGTAAAGGCACATGGCTCAAATACGCCAGCTGCTTCGTGGTAGAAAGATGGGAAATCAACTCCCATGTGATTTACTGCTTCTGAAAATCCACTGAAGGATCAGCTATGGATGATACACAATAATATGGACAAACCAGTGACAAAGCCTCTGTTCACATGAAGCTTAACACCTTACCTAGCACAGTGCTTGATGCCCAACATGAACTAAGTAAGCACTCACAGAATACATGCTGAAATGTCAACCTGAACTTACTGAATATGAGTATAATAATCACAAACGTGGTTTGACATGGTGAAAATGGGACATTGAGAATACGATGAAATGATTACTAGCAGCAAAACAGAAAAAAGAAGTACCCGTAAAATTCTGAAAAGCCGAGTAGTCTAGAGTTTGTTTGCAAATCATTATATATCTGGAGGATATTATTCCTTAATAACAGTGTAAAAAGAGGTTCACTGCTCATAATAGGTTCAAATTATGTCTACATCGTGTTCAACGAAAGAGTACAGTAGATAATAAACAGTCCAGGTGATTTAAAATGTTTACTTGTTAGGACTGATGAATTGAAACAGTGACTGTAACAATAAGCTTGGACAAAGCAGAGATTGTGACAAGGGTGCAAGAGAAAGCCATGTTCCAATCTGTTGTATACAGGTCACAGTCAACACAATGACAGCTAAGACACACACCTTATGCAATCACTATTGCTATGGAAAAAAATTATCCCCCAGCCTTAGCTGCTTTCTTCACCATGTATCTGGCTCACAATTTTGTGGGCCAGGAACTCAAGAAAGGCTCGTCCAGATAGTTCTTGATTATGTGATTACCATCATTTGTCAGCTGGGGTGGGCATCAACTAAAGGCTCAAGCAGGTAGAGATCAAAATTGCCTCCCTCACAAGGCTGGTAATTTGGTTGATGATGACTGTTGACTGGGAACTGACAGGTTGCTTCTCCAGCATGGTAGCTTAAGGGTAGTTGTATGTCTACAATATCAGCTGGCTTGGCTTGTTAAAATCTGGTGTTGAAAGTTAGATAGAGCCATTTTTGCCATATCTGCTGGTTGAAGCCATCACAAGGTGACTCACTCAGGAAGAAGGTACACAGACACCACCATCACCACCTCTCAGTGGGAAAAATTACAGCCACATTTTAAAACCATCAAAGTCCTTACAGGAGCGAGTTCCAATTAGTCTACCTACATATAGTTAGATAGAATAGTGTATTTCAGGAAACATTTTCCGTTATTTTGTTCAGTCAGTCCAAATATCTTCTTTTGTTAAGGAAGTTAAGCTTAACCAATTGATTAGCTTAAGAAGAGGGCTACAGAACAGCTTTTGAACTTCTAGACTCAAGCAACAAAACATTTTTAACATTTAGAAAATTGGAAAAAATTTAGAAAAGTCCATTTCTCAAGGTCAGTGTCATGGTCTACTCCAGATAACAAAGACTTCTCCCTCTTCTGCTCACCTTGAAGCATGTCTGGATCCCTTTTTCATCATACACCTTTGAATCTATAAGGTAAAATAACAGGTGTGCAGGTGGAGGGGGGGGGAGGAAAAGAGAATGGAGGACCTCATCGAAATCATTAGCTTTGAAAGAATAACACATTTTTATTCTTTCTCTTTTTCACAGCACTCAGCAAGAATCTAATAAAGGTTCGCTATTTGACTTGTGCTAAAGTAAAAAGAATTACATTTCTATTCCTTTTTAAAGCAAGTGAAAAGAATTACCATTCATTATTCTTGCTCCCATTCATACTTTTAAAATTGTGACTTGAGAGGTTTCCAGAGCAAATTGATTTTCCATTTAACCATTCATGTACATTTTGTTTTAGGTCATCTATTAGAATATTCATAATGTAACTCCAGCCTTCCTACTTCCTCCCAGGGTTTCTAATTTCTGTTCATCCTTCTATCTTATCCCTTCCTGAGATTGAGCTCCATCCCTAGATGTTGCCTTTTTGATCTTGTATAGTCCCATTCATACTTTTAAATTACTATCTTTGAAGCAATCTCAACACAAGAGACTGGACGGCTGAGTTGTATCAAGGCTTTGATAACTCATTGTCATCAAGTTGCTATTGACTCATAGTTGACCCTCTGAGTTTTCAGAGGCTATAAATCACACAAAAGGAGACTGTTCATCTTCGTCCTGAAGAGCAGCTGGTGGATTTGAACAGCCTGACTTTGGGGTGACAGTGCAACTTCACTAGGCCACCTTTTGGTTAGCAGCCCAATATTTAGCCTATAGTGCCATCAGGTATCCTTTTTCAGGTTATAGAAATTAATAGTAAGTCTTATAATGAATAGAGAACTCCAGTGGCTTAGTGAGTAAGGAATTTTGCTGCCAACCCAAAGAAAAGTAATTCAAAGTCACCAGCTATTCCAGAAGAGAAAAACAGACAATTTCTTCCCCTGCAATTTACAGTCTCTGAAAATCCACTGGAGGGACAGCTGTGAGTTGGTTCCAACTCAATGGCAATGAGTATAATGAATATGATTTGGTGAAATAAATTGGTGTTTGCAATAGATGCTTTTAAAGTTCCTTTTTAGGGTCCCTCAGCTCAAGCCACTGCCAGGACTTCTACCACAGGAAACCCAGATGTCTCTAGTGCTGCAGGGCCTTCTCTGAAGCTGGGGGCCAATGCAGGCTGAAAAAAGATTAGTTCAGAAGTGTGAGAACATTGAAGTCTGTGGGTGCAACTTCAACTAGGAGTTACTCAGGTAGAACTATATAAATGTGCTAGTCTCTAACTATAGAGGCTGGTACAGCAGTACTTGAGCAAACAGCTACTTAAGGTCAACAGTTCAAATCTGCAGAAGAAAGTCTGCCTCTGGAAAAAGATTTACAAACCTTGGAAATCTTATGGGAAAGTTCTACTCTATCCTATGGGAATGTTATGGAAGCAACAACTTTTGGTTTCTAGCCTTCTATCTTGTGAAAGGATAAATGTGGGACAAAATACATTTTTATATCCACCTTTACAGTGTACTTGGGTCTACTGTTCAAAATGGCTTTCCCAGTGCCCTTGACTTTGCCACCTAACTGGGCAAGAAAGTGTAAACAGGGGGACAGACGAGGTAAAATTGTAGCCAGATAACTTCTCTAATACTCCCCATAATTCTAAGTATGTTTCTCTGAGGTCTATGTAGCTATTGCAACAGATTTCAGACCTCGTAGAATAAAAGGTCTTGTGGTGGAATTAGTAAAAAGAGGCATGAGAGCCTGAGAAGCCTGAGCTCATGGGAATTGGGTTTTCGTTGTGCATGCTATTGATGGGAACAGTTCCCTCTTGTGGAGTTACTAGAGGTCAGACTCAGCCATCTCCACATTGCTTTGGCTGTACCTAACACTATTACATTAGTTCTCCCTCCTCCTCACTTCTACTTCCTGAGATCACTCCCAAATAAACTGCCTGCACCCAACTCCTTGCTTCCAGGTCTTCTTCCAGAATAACCAAGATATTGCAGTGGTCATTTAGACTATTTCTAGGTCTCAGTTTCTTAATCTGTAAAATGAGGAAATTAAACCAGTACTCCTCCCAGCTTTTAAGAAGCTTCCTTCTTTTCTGTGTCTTAACAGGTGTGAACTCTCGAGTCTAAGGAGTTAACTGCTTCCTTCCCTTGCTGGTTAATGGCCCATTACTCCAAAAATTCCATGATCAGTACTGGATTAGGTCTCTGAAATAGGGCAGAGAAACAAGTGGTCTGCTGCAAAATGGTGATAATCTCACTAATAGACTGACCTCACAAACAAGTCTTTACCTAGAGAAATACAATTGTCAGCCCCAACTGAATAGCTGTCCATACTGTACTACTTAAACAGTCTCCAATATTTTAATGTGTTATGCTTCAAAAGTACGTGTGTAAATCAATTTCTTGGAACGTGCACAGAAATACGAAATGATGAGGTTCCCAGGCCACATCATAAAATGCATTTACTCTGTATAAGCACTAATTGCCAACACCATGGTGCCTACAATCCACCTAACTCTACCCTCCTTTACCAGGAGGAAAAAAATTTAATAATGAATCTTTTCAATAAATCATTTAATAACTCAATTAAGGCTCTAAAGCAAATAATTAG
Source organism: Elephantulus edwardii (assembly GCF_000299155.1). Taxonomy (NCBI): domain Eukaryota; kingdom Metazoa; phylum Chordata; class Mammalia; order Macroscelidea; family Macroscelididae; genus Elephantulus; species Elephantulus edwardii. The sequence goes on from NW_006400155.1 coordinate 1,153,303, forward strand.
CCACTCTGATACATTCGCACAAAATACAAACACATATCAAAGGGAGTTTCAGAAGAAATTAAATGCTTTTTCCAATATTCTCTTAAATCCTTATAACTCATCTTGAAATTCAAGAGAGAAAAAATTAAATTCATCAAAGTTTCCCAAAGAGCAATAGTATATAAATGTATTAGCTCAACATATATAACTTCTTGGTTTAAAAATGATGGGTTAAAAGAAAAGAAAACAAGTGTGGTTATGCCATGTGCAATTCAGAGCACCACTAAGCAATGGTCAAAGTCAACGTCAGCAGCTGAAAATCACCAGAGTCCAAACCTAGGTTTAAAAAAAAAAGTTCATTTCCTCTATCAGTCTGGAGACTAAAGTGCACCTGATCCAGGCCATGGTCTTTTCAATTACTTGTTATGCATCAGAAAGCGGGACAATGACTAGGGATGATAGAAGGAGAAATGATGCCTTCGAGCTCTGGTGCTGGAGAAGAGTATTGAACATACCATGGACTGCTAAGAGAACAAAGAGGTTAAATCTGGAGAGGGTGAAACCAGGGTGTTCCTTGGAGACAAGGATTCTGAAACTTTGTCTGACATACTTTGGGCATGTTGCAAGGAGGAATCAGTCCTTGGACAGGGACATCATGCTTGGAAGGGTAGAGAGACAGCACAAGAGAGGAAGACCCTTGAGAATGTGTTGATTCAGTGACAGGGATAATAGGGGTAGGTTGTGTCAGAGACAATAAGATTGGCACAAGATAGAGCAGGGTTCAGAGCTGTTGTACATAGGGTCATTACAAGTTACTTGATGGCATATAACAACAACAATATATGTAAATAATATGTAGATAAATAATTTTCTATGTATATGCAACTGCTGTATTACATCTACATTAAATATATCTATATATCTATATCTCAAATAAATATTAATGCAGTTGTACACCGTCACCATAACTGACTCTATGGCAGTTTTTCAGACAGTTAATATTTAGCTCCCAAAACATTAATCAAGTAACAACATTTATATTTATGTAAAATTATAGTTGTCATTGTTATAGTTGTGTACCATCGAGATGGAACTGACCCATAGATGACCCTCCAACAGGTTTTCAGAGGCAGTTAACCACACTCCTGCACGGGAGGAGAATTTCCATCTTTGTCTCACAGAGCAGATTGTGAGGATGGCACAGGGTAGGCCAGTGTTCAGATCTGTTGTTCATAAGGTCACCAAGAGTCGTACATGACTCGATGGCGTCTAACAATAACAACACAGCAGCTCCTAAAATAGAGTTCTGGTGGCCAGCCTACTGGTAAGAAGCTGTGTTTCAATCCCAGGGGCACACAGTTCTAATATACCAGGTGCTCCACTGAAGGATGGGCAATCTCCTTTCAGCGTAGTTTGAGTTCTAGGGGCTAAATGATTAAGAAGCTGTATTGCAATCCCAAGGGCACACAGTTAAAACCCATCAGCTACTACACAGAAGGATGGGCAATCTCCTCTCATGTGATTTACAGCCTCTGAAAATTCACTGGAGGGTCAGCTATGAGTCAGTTCCAACTCCAATAACAACATAAATTATGGATGACTGTGGTATCAGAGAATGAAAAGTGAGGAGAGAAAATAGCAAATCCAGGATTTGTGAAATAACCTGTCTATATAATCAATCTTGCACAGAAACTTGTTCAATGACCCAGTATAAATGGCATGCTCCCATGAACACTTTCCAGGTTTCTTTAAAATAAGAAAAGACTTTAGATAAAGGTGGCTCCTTGCTCAAATAAAAAGTAAATCATCATCACTTTTTCCATTATGCATACAGAATCCATATTTAACTTCATATCCCTTTTGGTAAAAAAAAATGGGGAGAATAAATGAACAGTAAATGCACACTAAAAGGTCACAGAATAATATTAAATACACTGGAAGAGTTCATGACTATGAATGCTGATACAAGTAAACAGAATACTTTTTGAGCCAGGAAAGAAATCTGGCATAAGAAGTCAGAAGGCTAGTTAGTATTTATTATTTTAACATGACTGTTGAATACACATACACAAATGTGCATACGCACACACAGGGACAAAAGATGATGGCTCTCCTCTAAATTCTCAACTTACTGATAAATATGTAAGAACTGAGCATAAAGGACATAGCTCAAAACAAGGAAAGAATTCTCTCACTTTTTCTTCCATGTAGGAAACAGCAGAGCGCTACAGGAGAGGAAAAAATCTACCCAGCTGCTTATTGTGCTTTGGTCTCCACACCAGAAACCTATATTAATGAACCTCAGGGGCTGCAAGAAAAGCTCTCTATTAATCTCAGTCTAAACAAACACAAACACACACGGAGGAGACACTCTAGACACAAACCTGCTGCAAAAGCTCTGGGAGATCAGACATACACCCACGGTACATCTTTCAGCTTGAATGAATAAACACCTCCAGTGAAACCTCAAATGTTTTCATTTTTTAAAACACATAAAAGAGAATCATTTTATTCAAGCATGAATGAGCCTGGAGAGAGCTTTTGTATTGTTAACAGCAACACTTCTCAGAGATACAATTAACTGGATTACAGCACCAAATAACTAAAAGGAAAGACTAGCATGAACTGGAGATCTTTCTCCCTTGGCCATTCTTTTATGCTTTGAAAAGGGAGCTCAGACATGGATAAAATCTCAGAATACAATAGTCAAGAGGTTTTTTAACTATCCAGGTACCAGAATGGTGCATAAAATCCTAATGTTAGGATTTGATTTGTGTTAAGAACAACAGTCTCAACAGAATTAAAGGGGGGCGGGGATGTAAGGAAGTGAACAAAACCTTAGTAATCCAATCTTTTGTAGTCAGTAGGTGCTGTCGAGGTGGCTTTGACTCACAGGCACCCTGCACACAACAGAACAAAACACTGCCCCGTCCTGGGTCATCCTGACCACAGGTGTCATGTTTGATCCCATGGCTGCAGTCACTGTGTCAATCTATTGCATTGAGTCTTACTCTTTTTGTTAACCCTATACTTTATCCAAAATATGTAGAATAAAAACTCTCCATCAGCCCTTCTAAAGTGCCTCATAGTTATACTTCTTCCAAGGAAGATTTATTCCTCCTTCTCCAAGTTCACGGCACACTCAAATATTTTTGGTCAACATCGTAGCTCAAATGCAACCATTCTTTTTCAGTCTTCTGTATTTATCGTCCAACTTTCACATGCATATGTGGTTACATACTGTTGATTTGGAACCAACTCAGAGCTGACCCTCCAACAGGTTTTCAGAGTCAGTAAATCACATGGAAGAATACTGCCCATCTTTCTCTCACAGAGCAGCTAATGGATTCAAACCGGGTATCATTGGTTAGGAAGTGCAACTCCTTACCACTAAGCCATCTAAGCTCCCTTTCACACATGTATATTAAGTGATTAAATATATTCTGGCTTGGGTAACCTAAATCTGCATGGTGGCATGTTTAAAGAGACATCATTTGATTTCTGAACTGCTGTTTCCATGAGGGTTGATGGTGGATCCATTTAAAATGAAGTCCTTGACAATTTCAATCTTCTCTCCATTTATCATGAAGACATAAATTGATCAAGCTTATACTTTTTACAGTACAATTGGGGGGGAGGGGTACTGAGGCCCACAAAACCCAGAATCTGCCCCATGTCGTGTAACCTATAACCATAAACTGGGTATCTAAGTCTCCCAGGATGGACTTTAGCAGACTAAAATCTCAGAAGGAATGGTCCAATTTCCCATGTGTAAAAATAAATAGATTTTTCATATCCTTTATGTTGTTGTTATTGTGAGGTGCCATCAAGTCGAGTATGGCTCATAGTGACCCTATGAAAAACAGATCTGTACTCTGCCTTATCTTTTGCCATCTTCATCATTTGTGACATACTTGAGCCCATTGCTGCACTCACTGTGTCAATCTATTTGGTTGAGAATCTTCCTCTCTTTAGTTAACCCGCCACCTTTCCATGTTGTCCCTCTCCAAGGAATAGCCTCTACTAGCAGAACAATCCCAAAGCATGTGAGGCGGAACTGTGTCATCTCTGCCTTCAAGCTCTACTCTGGCTGCACTTTCTCCAAGATGTATCTGTTTGTTTCTTTGGCATCCAGTATTTCGATATTCAGTACTCTTCTCTAACACCACAGTTCAAAGGCAGTTCTTCTCTCATCCTTATTCATTGTCCATATCTCCGATGCACCACAAATGACTGAAAAGACCATGGCCTGAATCAGGTGCACCTTGTCTTCAAACTGACATCACTGCTTCTCAGTAATTTGGAGAAGTCCCTGACTGCAGAGGTATCAATGCAATGTCTCCTGATCTCACTGCTGATACCAAGGTGTTGATTGTGGATCCAAGTAAGATGAATTCATTGACAGTTTCAATGTTTTCATGATTTTGCTCATTGTCTAAGTTTTATTGATGTTTAGATGCAACCCATATTGAAGGCTGTAGTCGTGATCTTCTGCAGCAAGTGCTTCAAGTTCTCACTTTCAGGAATCAGGGTTGTGTCATCTGCATAATGTAGGCTGCTGCTGAGTCTTCCTCCGATCCTGATGCCACATTCTTCTCTTTATAGAGTTCAGCTTCTTAAATGATCTGCTCAGCATTCAAAATGAATATGTGTAGAATCAGGATATGGCCCTGATAGATATCTAAAATTGGTGTAGAATTTTAGGTGTTAATCTACTGATCAGGAAATATCCTCACATGAATCATCTCAGGAGAAGGGTACTCAAGCTCTTTCTCCATCTAATTTAATCCAATTCATGCCGGACATGTGTGTATTCATAGAGGAAATATCACACTATTTCTAAATCTGTACACCACTCCCATGGAGATAATAGTGTCTCCCAGTGGCACAAAGAGATGACAGCTGCTAACTGAAAATTTCTGGATCCACCCACAAGTACCTTGAAAGAAAGCCTGATAATCTACTTCTTAAAAATCCGCCTAGGGAGCTCTGGTGGCCTAGTGTCAAGAAGCTGCACTGCAATCCCAAAGGTGCACAGTTTGAATCCACCAGATGCTCAGATGCTCTGCTGGAGAAGGAGGGGCAATCTCTTCCTATGCTAGTCAGATCCAATTTGATGGCAGCCAATAAAAAATAAACCCTGCTGCAACCCAATTCTACCTTCATTACGCACGGGGCCTTCAAGAGTCAGAATGAATTTGACAGCAATTAGCTACTGGTTAAGGGAGTTCTGGTGGCCTAGTGGTAAGAAGCTGTGCTGCAATCCCAAAGGCACAGAGTTTGAAACCACCAGCCATTCTGTGGGAGAAGGATGGTCAATCTTCTCCCATGAGATTTACTGTCTCTGAAAATCCACTACAAGTTCAGCGATGGGTCAGTTCCTACTCAATAGTATACAATACAATGGTATACAATAAAGCAACAGTTACTGGCTGTGGAGATTATGGTTATCCAGACCCCGAACAGCTAATCCTTGTTATTGCTATAGTTGCCATCAAGTGGCTTCTGAATCACATCATATGTATAAAGTACAACTTTCTACCAACCTACAAACTACTAGCTGAACCTACGAACAAAGGGAGCTCTGGTGGCCTATATGATAAGGATCCACACTGGGAACCCAAAGGCCGGCAGTTGGTATCCTCCAGCTGCTCCCTGGGAAAAAGATGAGCAATCTTCTCCCATGCCATTTACAGGCTCTGAAAACCCAATGGAAGGTCAACTGTGAATTAGTTCCAATTTGACAGCACATAACAGCAGTTAAGAAAACATTACAGCCATCCTGTCTTAGTTACTAGTGCTGCTAGCACAGAAGTACCACAAGCGGAGAGCTATAACAGAACAGTATTCTCTTACAGTTCAGGAGGCTACACGGACAAATTCAGTGTCAGCTCTTGGGGAAGGCTTTCTCTCCTTCTTAGTTCTGGAGGAAAGCCCTTGTTTCCTTCTGCATCTTTAGGTGCAATGTTTGCTGGGGATCTCTAGGTGGAGATCTCTATTTTCTCTAATGTCAAGGAGGTTCCTTGAACAGAAACCCTGGTCCAAAAATACAAACTCCAGTCTTAGGAGTTTTTCTCCAAAGGAAATGTACTTACATCAGATTAGGGTTATGATGGGTCCAAGGGATGTTGCATTCTACCTTTAATCCTTTTACAACTATTTGGTCTATCAGTTCATGGAAGTTCATAACATAGCTTCCCCATTATATCACCACATACATGTACTCTGTTGTTATGATGTGGCCTTGAGAAGACTGTGACTCATAGCGAACCTGTGAACAATAGCTCTGAACCTTGCCTATCCTGAGCCAATCTCACTGTCTCTAACACATCCCAGTTACTGTGTCAATCCATCTTATCCAGGATCTTCCATGCCTATGCTGACCCTCTTCCAAGCATGATGTTCTTCTCCAAGGACTAGCCCCTCCTGGTCTTAAGCCTAAAGTATGTGAGGATGGAGTTTCAAAATCCTTGCCTCCAATGAGCAAGTTGACTTCACCCTCTCCAGGACAGATCTGCTTATTCTCTTGACAGTCCATGGTATGTTCAATACTTTTCTCCAGCACCAGAGGCATGAATTAGTTTTCTGTCACCCTTAGTCACTGTCCTGCTGATATACAGCAAGGCTATGGCCTGGATCAAGCATTCTTTAGTCTCTAGAATGACACTGTTACTCTTTAGCACTCTGAAGCAATCTCTAACAGCAGACTTTACTAACGTAATTTGTCTTTTGATTTCCCAGCTGCTGATGCCAAGAGTGTTGATTGCTGATCTGGGAAATATAAAATTGTTAATAACCTCTTCTCCATCTATCATGGTGCTGCCCATTGGTCAGTAGTGAGAATCTTTGTTGTTGTTTTTTTTTTATATTGAATTGCAATCTATATTGCTTTCCTTGCCCTTCTGCAGCAAACACTTCAAGTCCTCCTCAGCTGTGTCATCAGGATAAATAACACAAGATTCTTGAGTCTTCCTCCAATTCTGATGCCACATTCCTCCTCATAATGCCCAGGCTCCCAAATTATTTGCTTCACATATAAATTGAAAAGGTAAGGAGAAAGGGCACATTCCTGACTCACTGCTTTCTTGATTTTAAACCATGCAGTGTTTCCTTGCTCTGTTCTGATGACTGCCTCCTGGTCTAAGTATAGGTTTCTCAAGAGCACAATCGCATGTCCTGGGATTCCCATGTATTCTAGGGAGACACAAATCAATACATGACATATGCTCCTAAGTTTCTATATTTAAGACATTCCCCTTGTCAAACGTCCCCTAGGGCCCATATCTGGGTTAAATGACTTAAGTTTATTTAAAATATAACACTACATTAGCGATGGAAAGATTTAAACCTTCACTTGGGTACTTTTGCTTCATCGCTTTAATACGTTCTGACAACTCATTTGCAACTTGATTCCACACAGCCAGCCCAAACTGCTCATCTGTCAGCTCCACCCGCAAGGCAGCCCATATCTTCCCAAACCAGGCAACTCTTCCCTGGGAATTTCTTTCAGGGAAAATCATACAAACAGTTTTTCATTTCCTCTCTCTGCAGGAAAGGTTCCTCAGAACTTCTGTACGTCTGCTGGATTCTGAACAGATTTTCAATCTTCATCTTAAATTAAAGTTTATTAATGGAACAAATTTTATTACTCTCAGTATGAAACCAAAGAGATTAGCATCATCAGCGAGTGGATTAGGCACATTAGGAAGCAGTCAGTTTGTATCACGGATTATACAGATCATGGCCAAGGAAGGAAGAACATTTTAAAGAGGACTGCATATGTGTCCCACCCCCTGTTTCAGGGACTGACACAGTAGTTGCTCAATAAAAGTTTCCTAAGTGAATGAATGATTGAAACCTAAGTCACTTTAGATCAAAGATTAACTTGAGGTTCCAGTTAATAAATGATCAATACTATGTCTACACTATTAAATGTTCCCTGGCATTAACCAAAAGGGTAGCACATTTATCCCAAGATAATTCTTGCTATAAAACATAGACAAAACAGTTCATGAAATAATCTTAATTCTGGCCAACATACAACGGTGACAGGTGATCTGAAACTCTTCTTCAGTCACTGGGACAGGCCTTAGGACACACGCATAGAAAATGCTTGGGCACCAATGGAGCCCTAAGAAACCACAGATAGCTCTTCTCTACTCCACGGCTTTCTTCCTTCTTCCTGGCTGTGATACATTCATTTGCTCCAAGAATTATAGTGTTTATGTAGGCAAGTAAAGTGACGATGATGCTTAAAATACACAGTCACCTGAGCCAAAACTTGAGCCCTCCTAAGCCCCAAGCATCATATGGCTGTTTTAATAAGTACTGAAAAGCCTTTCCAGTCAAACATTTTCATTTTCTTTTCAAATTAAGGGACATTTAGACATATACTTATTGTTTATTCTCTGCATGAAAGACTATTACTTTTTAATCTTTCCTCCGTAAAGATGTCAAAATCTTTCACTTACATGGTAAGCCATCACACCAAAATAGCTTTCAATGTTCTGTATATTTATAAGTGTCATTACAGTTACTTTTATGGCAAGACTCATTTATACTACTTGAATTCACAGAACACATCCACTACAGATCCACTTAACCTGGGCATTTAATTTCTGAAGAAAAATGTTTAGACAAATAAGACTCTTACCATTCCAACCACATTATTCAACATTGCCTGGCAAATTCTCTCAAACAGATCTAGGAGGAAAGGGGATTCTCTTTATATTACTTCTTATAAATACTTACTGTTAGCTACTATTGAACTGGCCCCCAAATAGCAGCACCCCAAGCACAACAAAATGAATGCTGCTCCATTCCCTGAATCCAGTTCAGAATCCAAGTCTGAGTTGTGATTGTATAAAAGATGCATTGATGGGACTCAAACCTGGGTCTTTCACATGAGAAATAACACTCTACCAGTGGACCACCTACGTCCCTCAAACTAACTTTGGTTCTCTCAAATGGGACAGTGAAAATAATTAAATACGGAGACCCCACACCACCAACCAAATAAAGATCATTCTTATCTGAATGGTACTCTTTAATTATAAACCTGGATATTTTTAGCAAAATTATGGTGGCCAAACTACAACACCTAGGTCATAAGAGTAGGAAAAAGTGGGAACGGGTTGTGGTTGTTTTAAAAAGCATAAGAAATACCACATTAGGTCTGAGAAGTGGTCCCTCTGACCAAAGGTTTTTGCTGATGGTATGAAAAGGACTGAACCAGGGATATGGTAAGGAGTGTTGCAACCAGACAGAGAAGACAAATGTGACCACGATGATCTCCAGGACTCATACAGTCTATCTTAACACCACAGGTCCCATGAGTGCAGGGAACTTCTTCTTACCGTTACTAAGTTACCACCGCTCTAGTGGGTGGTCCACAGAGTTGTGCACCTGGTGTAAAAACAACATCCCTCTGGCAGGTTGAACCTACCAGTGGCTCTGTCAAAGAAAGATGAGAAATTGTCTCTAGTGCAATTTATAACCTCAGAAAACTTCAAGTAAAAGGTGTTAAGGTCCCACCCTGAGAAGACAGCAGGTTTTCAGAGGCAGTTAATCGCACAGGAGGAGACTGCTCATCCTTCTCCTACGGAGCAGCTGGTGGCCTGAACTACGTGCCTTTGGGATTGCAGTGCAGCTTCTTGTCACTAAGCCACGAGAGAAGAATATAAAAATCATATATAACAGGTAGTCTTTATATTGTTGTTGTTGTTACGTGCCGTCAAGTCACTTGTGACTCATAGTGACCCTATGTACAACAGCCCTGAACTCTGCTCTGTCCCGTGGCAATCGCACTGTCTCTGACACTCCCATCCCGATTATCCCAGTCATTGAATCAATACACCTCATAGAGGGCCTTCCCCTCCAGCGCTGTCCCTCCACCCTCCCAAGCATGATATGATGTCCCTCTCCAAGGACTGGTCCCTCCTTATAACATGTCCAAAATATGTTAGACGAAGCCTCAGAATCCTTGCCTCCAAGGAACAGCCTGGTTTAACCCTCTTCAGGGTGAATCTGTTTCCCTAGCAGTCCAAGGTACCCTCAATACTCTTCTCCAGCACCACAGCTCAAAGGCATCAATTCTCCTTCCATCCTCCCTATATTATAAAATAATACAGAAAACTTGCTAGAGCATCAGCTGAGCCAGCTCTGACTGGGGTTGCATACAAGGAAGACATATTAATATAATTATTTCAATATATGTACCAACTGCTAAAGCCAAAAATGATGGAATTGAGATTTCTATCAACTTGTGCAATCTGAAATTAATCGTACATGCAATCAATATGTATTAATAATGATACGAGACTGGAATGCAAAAGTTGGGAACAAAGTTATTAGGGGTCATCATGTCGATTATAACTGGGTACAACCCTAAGCACAACAGAGTGGAACTCTGCTTGATCCTAGACCATCCTCACAATTTCTGCTGTACTTAAGCTCAACTCTCATCAAGTTCCAGAGGCCCTGGGTCAATCTCCAGGAGAATACTTACTGGCTTCTTCCAGGATGACAATGACCCATAAACTCTAATAGACACTAAGAGGACGTCTATCACTCAGGAGCCTATATAAAGAAGTGGTTCTCTTAGCCATGCGATGCATTTAGTTAAACAATGGGTTTCACTTCAGTGCTGGGTCACTGAAACACTATAAACTTGGTCTCTGGGTGACCCCTGGTCAGCCTCAGCGATGCCAACACAGTTCTCTGGTATTCAGCCCTTTTCTGTCCTGAGTTATTTCTACATTTGTACAAGGAGCCTGTGAATAGATTCTTTTATCCATTAGGCTACACAGACTAGAATATGGCTAATTAAAAAAGAAAGAACTAAAAGCTTCATCAGTTTTGCAGCTATGGCTTTATTTCCCACCTGCCAAACCCACATGTGTATTGTCTGTGTTGATTGCCTTCGAGTCAAGCACAACTCATAGCGACCCTATGAACAAAAGGCATGAAGCCCCTCTATAACTATTGACATTTATCAAAGCTCACAGAGTTTCCAGAGGCATGTTGCTTAGGAAGTGAATGTCACTCCTGCTTCCAAGCCATATATTGAACAGTAAAGTACTAGAATACCTACTACCTTTTTCATGTCTTCTCAACTATCACATTGACACCTTTCTTTTATCCTACTATAAATTTCTTTCCTACCTGTCCATTTTATGTATTTGTCATGAAATGAATAGTAAAGCATTAGGTAACCTACTGCCTCTTCCATGTCTTCTCAACAATCACAAGAACACAAGGACTTTTATCTCTGTTTTGTGTATAGGATACAAACGCTTCTACAAGAAGGTTTTATTATCTTTGGAAAGTTGATCTTATCGTAAGACTTTAAACTTCTGATTCTTTATATTCTTCCCAGTGGATGTGGTCTTTTCCTACATTATGTGGTTTTTTCATCTGTCTTTGAACTACACACATTATATTTTGTGCAAATACTGCACACACATTAACAATGTGTGCACACACACATAACAAGTGAGAGATGACACCATTATGTAAAGAAAGGTCCCAGCACAGTGATCTCATGTCTCTACTGTATGTCTCCCAACATTTCCTTAAGTGTACACAGGCCTCATTCACCTTCATTCAATAGTCAAAAAATGTTACTTTTGATCTTATTTGTATAGTAAAGGCATGGATCAAGTATAGTAGCATTCTGGTAAACATATAATAAAAATAACTGAAACTGTGTGTTGCTCTGGGGCAGTTCATAGCCAGGCCTGAGTGTGGCAGAGCTCCTTTTACTCAATCTCCATCCAGGTGTGTCATCCCAGAAATGGACAGGGCTGTACACAGCACTAGCATAGTAAGATCATGGGCTTGTCCCAAGGCAGCCAGGGGCAAATGCACACGCAGGCCTTGTAGTGTTGGCCCCCTCACAAGTCAGGCAGCATAGGGGTACAGGCGCACACTGCTCCAATCTCATGAGACACCCAGAAGGCCTATTTCATTAAGCAAAAAATGTGCAACATCTCACAGCTCTCTCACTCATGGCTCTCATGCCCACTCTGCAGAATCCACACGGAAGACTCAAAACACCTGAGTATGGTAGCAGGCCAGAGAGACAACAGGGAAGAAGGCACAGGCTACAGCATGTCAGCCTCACCCACCTGAGTGCAAAAACAGACACACCTCCTGGGCTGGGGCCAGCTGCCCTCGCAAGGGTTGTTTCTAGGGCAGAAAAAGTGATTTCTTCCTGAACTGAAGAAAGTAGTTTGCAGAGCAAATGTCTTAGTCATCTAGTGCTGTGACAACAGAGATACTACGAGTTTGTTCTTCTAGTTAGGAGGTTAAAAAAGTCCACATTCCGGCTACCAGTTCTAGAATTTTTTTTTCTCTGAGTCCTCTGGTTCATGGAGTTTCCCCGGACAAGAACCTATGTTCAAAGGCTCTCTGCCAAACTCTGCTTCCTTGGTGGCTACTGGGGTCTTCCTCACCCAATTTCTTTTCATTCCTTTCAGCTCTTGTAAGATAAATTATGTTATAGGTCACATCCCAGAAAAACGCCCCTAATATCAGGGCTCTAGTGAGATTAAGGATATTGCAAATCACCTTTAGTACTCTTAGAATTAGTTCTTTCGATCAAAGGAAACCTGATATAATGTCCACATTGTTGTTGTTGTTGTTATGTGCCGTCGAGTGGCTTGTGACTCATAGAGACCCTATGTACAACAGCCCTAAACTCTGCTCTGTCCTGTGCCGATCACAGTGTCTCTGACATACCCATCCCGATTACCCCAGTCACTGAATCAATCCACCTCATAGAGGGCCTTCTCCTCCTGCGCTGTCCCTCCACCCTCCCAAGCATGATGTCCTTCTCCAAGGACCGGTCTCTCCTTACAACATGTCCAAAGTATGTCAGACGGAGCCTCAGAATCATTGCCTCCAAGGAGTCGCCCGGTTTAACCTCCTCCAGGATGAATCTGTTTGTTTTCCTTGCAGTACACGGTATTCTCAATACTCTCCTCCAGCACTATAGCTCAAAGGCATCAGTTCTCCTTCTAGCCTCCTTGGTCACTGTACAACTCTCTGATGCATAACAAGTGATAGCAAAGACCATATCCTGTATAAGACACACCTTAGTCTCCAGAGAGACAACATTGCTCTTCAGTACTTTGGAGAGGTCCCTAACAGCAGACTTTCCAATTACAATAAATTTTTTAATTTTCTGGCTGCTGGTGCCCGAAGAGTGTTGACTGTGGAGCCAAGCAAACTAAATCTGTGAACAATCTAAATCTCTTGGACCATCCATCCTGATGCTGCCAATTGGTCCAGTGGTGAGAATCTTTGTCTTCTTTACAATGAGTCTCAATCCATATTGGAGGCTGCATTCCTTGACCCTCTGCAGCAGGTGCTTCAGGTCCTCCTCAGTTTCGCAAGCAGGGTTGTGTCATCTGCATAACGCAGATTGCTGATAGCTCTTCCACAAATCTTCACCCCACATTTCTCCTCATAGAGTCCAGACTCCCGGATAATCTGTTCTGCATACAGGTTGAAAAGACATGGAGATAGGACGCAACACTGGCGTACGCCCTTCCCAATTTTGAACGTGCAGTGTTCCCTTGCTCTGTTCTGACGACTGCCTCCTGGTCCAAGTATAGGTTTCACATTAGAACGATCAAGTGTTCTGGAATTCCCATTCTTCAGAGTCAGTCACAGTTTGTTATGATCCACACAGTCAAATGCCTTTGCATAATCAACGAAACACAGATAGACATTCCTCTGGTATTCCCTGCTTTCAGCTAAGATCCATCTAACATCAGCTACAATATCCCTAGTACCACGACCCCTTCTAAACCCAGCCTGGACTTCTGGCAGTTCTCTGCTGATGTGCTGTGTCATTTTTGGATAATCTTCAGTAGAATCTTGCTTGCATGTGACATCAATGAGATTGTTCTATAGTTTCCACACTCTGTTGGGTCACCTTTCTTTGGGATGGGAACAAACAGATCTTTTCCAGTCAGTTGGCCACATTACACGCATATATTTTAAACCACTATGACTCCAAACTAAACACTGAAGTGGTTATCAATGGCTGGCTTCACCACAACAGTAACAAGGCACAAAGATTAAGATGTAGATAAAAATTATTCGTAAATACATCTCAAATTGTTATATTTCAGTGACTATTATTTGGTATGGATTCATTCTGACTAAAAATATTCTCAAGTGTTTTTACATTTGTCCTTTTAATAGCAAAAATTAGATTAAAAGGAGTTCTTTGTTAAACAATATACTTGAGGTTTTCAGATCTATTGTTATTTATTGAATGATTCTGTCCAAATTATTTAGGTTGTTGAGTCTCAGCTTTTTCATGTGTTAAAAAAAATAAAAACTGCTTCCTCTATTGGTTGTTTTGAAGATTAAAGGAGAGAATGTGCTTGAAAGAATTTTACAAACCCTAGCACACTACACAAATCGTAACTAAACTTGTAATTATTACACTGTGATTCCAAGCACTTCATGATCTTGTTCTTTCTAAATAAGGCAGGAAAATATTTCTTTTTAATAGGTAAAGTTACATTCGTAAGGTTCTAAATGCAAAACTTATGAAAGAGTGCAAAGATACCTAAACTGATGAAAGAGTGCAAAGGTACCTAATTCTCCTTTCAGGAAGTAACCAATAGAATACATTTCATGCTTATCTTTTTAAACACAGAACAAAACACACAGTTTGTATGTTGCCTCTGCATTCATAATGTTTATATAAAAGCTACCATACTGCACAGGGATTTGCACCTTCCTTGTTCTTTTTATTTAAAAATATATCTTGAATGTCATCTCATATTGATATATCAATAAAAACTGGCTCATTCTTTTCATTTGCTGGATGGGAAGCCACTAAATGAACAACACATCATATATTTCACAATCTTCCACCGGTGTACATTTAGATTATTTTCTTTCTTTGACTATTAGATCCATATTAAGTCTTTTTGTGAGTTCTGTTTCTTAAAAACCCTGCTAGGGAGCTCTAGTGGCCTAGCAGCAAGAAGCTGCACTAGAATCCCAGAAGTATACAGTTCAAATCCACCAGATGCTCTGCTGGAGAAGGAGGGGTAATCTCCTCCAGTACCAGTCAGATCTGATTTGATGGTACACACACACAAATAATAAAATAAAATTTATTTAAAAAAAAAAACAAAAACCTGCTGATTATATGTTGTTCTGACTGTAGAGTCAGAACTGCCTCATAGCTGACATTCCGGTGGGTTTTCAGAGGCAGTGATCACTCAGGAGGAGATTGTCCATCCTTCTCCCACAGAGAAGCTGGTGGCCTCGAACCTTGTGCCTCTGGGATTGCAGCACAGCTTCTTGTCATGAGGCCACCAGAGCTCCCCTGGATCATATGGGCATATAGTCTCCTTCCAACCATAAATGATGAAGACAGTTTCTCCCCATACTTGTCACTACTGTATCCAGTCAAACTTTTATCTCCATTAAATTTTAGCCACAGACAACAAAAAAGTGGCTTCATGTTTTTTTAATTAGCATTTTTATTATTCTTTTTATTATCCCTTTATATGCTGAAGACTTATTTTTTGTATGATTTATCAGTTCATAACTATTATTTTTACCAATGAGTTTTTTCTTTCTTGAATATTCTTTGAATATGAAGAAATTGTCTAATACATTGCTCTTCTGTAATATCCTTCTACACAGTTTATGATGTAGCCAGTTTGAGCTACTTGTTATTCCCAAATGGGCTATATTTTTAGAACTTGTTTTCTTTAGTTTAGAATGTTCATTCCATCTGCTTCTGTTCAGTATTTGTGTTGTTGCATTTGTTATTGCATATACAGTTCAAATGTTTATGAAATATCCCTATATATTCTCCTCAAAGGACTTAAGCTCATCTTCCTCTAGCACTCTGGGCACATTTTAATGTTCCATGATAGCACCACTTCATTCTGATATATAAGCATCTGATCTCCTTGAAGGTCAAGGTTTCATTTCAACATCCTCTATGAAAGCACCACACTCTCTCTCAAGTTCCGTCATACCTCTGTACTTGAGATACCTCTGTACTTGAGAGAAATGTGTGTACTTTTCTCTCAAGGTCTCAAGGGTTCAGTGCCAGACCACCACAATAAAGTATCATGATAAGGTGGGTCATATGATTGTTTTGTTTGTTTTCTGGTGATATAAAAGTTATATTTATAGTGCACTACAGTCAATTAAGCTCCTTCCCACTAAGCTCATTGACTGGGTAGTAAGGAGTTGCATCCAAAGGAGGAGCAACCCAAAGGTGTGCAATTCTCCTCCCATGAAATTTACAGCCTCTGAAAACCCACTGGAGGGTCAGCTATGAGTCAGTTCTGACTCAACAGTTTAACAACAACCTAGTTATTAAATGTGTAGCAGCATGATTAAAGTCTAAAATACTGTAACAATTAGCAAAGTGTGACACAGAGACAAAAAGTGAATGTACATTGTTGGAAAAATTCCACAGGCAGACTTGTTAGGTGCAGAGTTGTCACAGACCTTCAATCAGTAAAAAATGCACTCTCTGCAAAGCAAAATAAAATTTGGAGTACTTTTAATGTGCAATAAAAGACTGTATGAGAGAGGCTGTTCACTTCTATTTGCTATGTGTCTTTAATGAAGGCCTGGTGACACAGTAGTTAAGCACTTATCTGCTAACCAAACTGCAGTTTAAACTTACCACCATTCTGTGGGTGAAATACGTGGCAGTCTGCTTCAGTAAAGACATACAGCCTTAGAAACACGATGGGGCTTTTCTACTCTGTTCTATGTGGTGGCTGAGTGCAAGTTGACTTGACAGCAATGGTTTGGGTTTTGCTGTTTTCTGTTTCTAAAAGGAATGTTGTCATCCTAGTAATTGGCAGAAAGTGAAACTTTGAAGACTTTATTCAGCCTAGACATTCATATCACAAACTAATAAGTACTGATAAACCCTGGCTTTTAAGATTTTTGCTTGATGTTTGTTGGATTTAACACAGAAACCCTAGTGCTTATTTACATGAACAAAGAATATCCTAAGATCAAAAGTGTTGTTTTTTTTTTAAAAAGCTATGTATTAAAGATGTCCAATAAGCCCATGAGAAAGGTAGTCAACTTCTTTATTAATCAAGGAAAAGAAATGCAATTTAAAATGTCAAAGAGATTATACATTCAGAAAATGGCTAATTTTTTTAATCACAGAAATTATGAAGTATGGTTGTGGAATAACCAGAGCTTTCGCTCTTTGCTGGAGGAAAATGAAATTGGGGAAATATTTTGGAAAACAACCTAAGTAAATAAACTCTCAAGAGCCCGTGTGTTCACCAAATGGAGCAAAAATTCAATTGTATGCCCCCCAGAAAAAACCCTGTCCATAGTAGCACTAATCATTAACAGCCCAAAATGAGGCAGAAAGCATGTGTGTGTCCAAATAACATCACAGAAGAATGCATTAGTAAACTGTGATACTGAATTTTCACACAAAGGAATTCCAACAGTAAAAAAATGAACAAACTACAATGACACATCAAAACTGGAATGACCCTCCCAGACCCAAAGAGTCTATATACAAGTCCATCTATTACACAGCAAATAAGCAAAGCTAATTCACTGTTGTTACAAAACAGCCCAAGTGTGTGACCTGTCAAGGGTACATATAGATAAACACTGGAAAGTATATGAAAGAAAGTTCTGAAAGCTGGTAATATTCTGTTTGTTGATCTGGACGCTAGTTACACAGATGTGGTCATTTTACGAAATCTCATTAACTAAACTATGCATTTAGGCTTTGTGTACTTTTATGATTATCTATTATACTTCAACTAAAAGTTTGCAAAAAAGTAATAAAAGTAAAGAAAAGCAATACACAAACCCTTCAAAGGGGGCAGGAGCCATTCAGTGCCAGACCTCTTACCATCCACAGGGCAGTTCTGGGTTCAATTCCTGGTCAATGTACCTCATACACAACCACCACTCAGTTGCTTGGATGTTGTTATGATGCTGAGCAAGTTTCCATGAGGAGAGACTAGGAAGAAAGGTTTGGCAATCTACTTCCAACTATCAGCCAATGAAAACACATGAGCTCCAAATGATCCATTTCCCATCGTGGATATGGTATAGGCCAGGTGCCATTTCATTTCATTGTACATGGAGTCACTATAAGTTGGGATGACTCTTCAGTACCTAACAATAAACTTTCCAAACAAGATAAATTACTTTAAAATTACCTTCCATGAATAAATGTTTTTAAGTGTCAGGGTGATTATTAGTCACATGCAAAACCCTACTGGCTTACATTAGCTTGCTCCTAAAGACCAAAGAATGAACAGGCACGTCCTGGACAAGCGAGAGTGCTCCTTGGAGGGTAAGATGGCAAAGCTATGTCTCTCATACTTTGGACATGTTGCTATGAAAGGCTATTCCTTGGAGGAGGACATCATGCTAGGAAAATTGAAAGGTCAATGACAGACAGGAAGACCCTCAATGACATGAATTGACACAGTGACTGAAGCAATGGGTTCAAGCGATTCAGAGATGATGAAGATGCCACAGGATTGAATAAGATTAAATTCTGATGTTCATATAGTCACTATGAGTCACACTCAACTCGACTACACCCAACAACCACCACCAAGCCTACTAGTGAAGAGATATCTTGGGCCAGCATTTTTCTCTCTCTGAAATAATATGAGCCACAAGTAATATTAAAAAAAAAAACTGAGGCAAGGAGAGGAGACCAGGTATTGGGTATAGACAGAGAACAGAGAAAAATCATCAAAAGAAATATCACTTCTTCAAAATGGTACCAAAACAACTCCTATTCTTAAATAAAGCGTCTATCAAGATACCCAAAAAAGAAGAGAAAGGAGGACAAACCCAAGCTATGCTATTTATTCCAACACGGATATGTGCCACCATGCCCAGCTTTCCTCCCAATATTATTCTAAAACACTGCACTACAGACAAAGAGGGCGTCATGGGAGTAGCAGTTAATGGGGAATGCAGGTGCCTGAATAGAGGGAAACCAAGAGAAATGAAATACAAGTCCTTCCACCTCATTAGTCTTCTAAAAATATTCTCATAATACAAAAGCACACCCTGGTTGGTGGTGAATAAATGAATGAGAAATCCAATCAAAACTGTTGCTGTGAATCTTGACCGCAGCTAAGATACACATACTTTAGAGGAAAAATTGATGGCATTGAACTAGTGAAGCAGTGCTTCAAATAAACACAGAAACTGGCCAATAAAATTCATCTATAGTAAACTCACTTATCTGTGCTAATGGAGACAGACGTTTAAAAATCTTTTCTATTTGGCTGTGAAATATCGAGATAAAAGCACTGTGAGGCTGATGAATAGACTTAAACATTTGTCTATATTCTAAGCTCAGCATTAGTTCACGATTAACTTGATCTGAATGAATACAACGTGGGGGCAGGAGGAAAAGCCCAGAAATGTAAGTAACTGCCAGAGGAGGGTGACTATGCAGAAAAATTCCACACCCCATTGCAAAATGTGGCACTGAATAGGTGTAATGTCACAGATCATGGACCACAGCTCTTGTTAGTTGATGCACAAAACTAGTTTTGTACAGAAAACATCAAGTAAGTTGCTATTAAGCCAATTCTGATTCACGTTGTTATTATGCACCATCAAGTTGGAAATGACCCATAACTGACCCTCCAGCAGATTTTCAGAGGCCATATATCGCAAAGGAGGAAACTGTCCATCTTTCTCCTGCAGAGCAGCTACTGGATTAGAACTATGGGCCTTTGGGTTGACAGTGGAACTCCTTACAACGAAGCCAGCCCGTTCTACCTTCCCCATATTCCTGACTCAGGGTGACCTCACTTGCCAAAGCCTCAAAGTAGGCGACCTTAGTGGGTTCAAACTGTGAATGAACCTTTCCACTGGTAGTTGAATACTTAACTATTTGTCCCACAAAGAAACTCCTGTTAACCCCTGTTACTCCCTGCAGTGGAACTGACTCACAGCTCTCCCTCCAGTGGATTTACCCAGGCTAGATACTGCACTGGAGGAGATTTGTTCCTCTTTCTGCTTTGGGGATGATGATGGATTCCAACCACCAGAGAGGGGTGGCCGTAAGGGTTATCAGCACAACTCCCTACACTAGGCCATCAGAGCTCCTTGCTAAGCAGGCAGCTCCTCCAAAAAGAACCAGGAAAAAAAAGGTGCAGTGCTGCCAATACTTTAATTACACCTCTGGTCTTAGCTTGTCCAGCTTCAGGCACAAGTAATAATAAGCAGACTTTGTAGAAGGTGGGGACAAACAAAGAGAGGACCTACTCCCATCTTTAAAAAGCATAACATTTTAAAACTGGAACCAGTAATTCTTGACACTCATGTAATAATGTGTGTGTGTTTTTCTCTTTCTAACTCTTTCTCTATTCTCTTTCTAACAGAAGAAAGAGTTATAATGAACTATTAATGATCTGAATCCTAAATAGTGTCTAAGGAAAAAAAGTCAGAATTTACCACTTTATCCCCAATAGCAAAACAAAGCTGTTAACCTCTGTGCTAATCGTACTGCCAGAACTAATCACAGATTGTTAAGCAATGATGTGCATACAGAGGGTGACCCAAAGAAAAGAGAATCACCATCCCCTAGCCAAGACAGATGAAATTAGCTTGGAATCTGGCAGTAGGAAGAAAAGAGGTAGCATTTGCTGAACACTTGACAAGGGCTACCAGTCAGGAGACATTAACCGAACAACGACTAGGACGTCTCTGTAGGACAACTCACATCTCTACAAAATAAACAAAACGCATGGAAAAGGATAGAACAAATCAACCTCAAGGCTCCTGGTAACACTCTGGTTAGGTGCTTGGCCACTAAGCTAAAGGTCAACAGTTTAAAACCAGTCAGTGGCTCTGGCAGGAAAGACTTGGTGAACCTTTCCCATAAAGATTACCACCTAGGAAACCAACGGCATCTAACAATGAAAAATAGAGTACGTAGACTTGGGCATTTACTTATTTACCCTGGATGTTCACAACACAGTAGAGGACAGATATCAACTATGTCTTCCCAGCAAACGGTCTCCTTTAGAACTACTGCACATTCATCTTCCTCTGCAGGAATCGTCCTTACCCCCTGGCTCCACATGCACCACCTGGTCCAGGTCTGGCCAATTAAAGCCCTCAGGTCTGTGTCCCCAGTGACTAGCTCAGGCAAAGACAATCAACCAGAGCCAACGTGCATCTGTAGAACTAACAGAGCATTTCTAATAGCATTTAGGAAATGAGGCTGCAGCTGCTAAGAAAAGAAAGCATGCCTGGGA
The DNA here is from genome assembly GCF_000299155.1 of Elephantulus edwardii. NCBI lineage: Eukaryota > Metazoa > Chordata > Mammalia > Macroscelidea > Macroscelididae > Elephantulus > Elephantulus edwardii. The sequence continues at coordinate 1,174,569 of NW_006400155.1, forward strand.
ATTAAACACACATGAAAACAAGCTAAGAGTTTGCAAGAACAGGATTCTGATGATGTGACTGGGGCCTCTGGATCCAGCCATGCCTGAAGTTAATCAGAGCTTTAGACATTTTAGCTACAGAAACTAACTTCTTTTACAATTTCCTTAGTACAGTTGGCTGGACTTCTTTTTCTATAATTATATTTTATTAATTTTCATAAACATTTACAGAGATTTTGGGCTTCCA
>NW_006400155.1:1176306-1235161 GCF_000299155.1 Elephantulus edwardii
TTTTAGTCCTAGGTCCATGATCCACCTTGAGTTGGTTTTTGTGTATGGAGTGAGGTGTGGGTCTTGCTTGAGTCTTTTGCAGATATTTTTCCAATTTTGAGTTGGCTGGACTTCTAACACTTTCAAACACTTGTCCTAATTGGCCTTATTCCTTTAAAAGCATTTAAAATATTTAGGAATAATTATTCAGCCAGAGCTCCTTTGCTCTTTCACCCTTTAAAGAGGTTGATCCTTGACAGCAGATTTGGCCAAGTCAGCCTGTCTTTTGATTTCTTAACTGCTGCTACTGTGGACTTTGATGGTGAATCCAAGCAAAACTAAATCTCTGACAATTTCAAACGTTTTTCTGTTTAACAAGATGAGGCCTACTGGTCAAGTTGTAAGAATTTCTGTTTTTTTCTGAGAAAACTATTCAAGAAGCTAGACTCTAGGAAAAGGAATGTGGCATCAGGATCAGAGAGAGGAGACTCGTCAATAACCAGCGTTATGCAGATGACATAGTTTTGCTTGCTGAAAGTGAGGAAGACTTGAAGCACTTGTTGTAGAAGGTCAAGGAATGCAGCCTTCAGTATGGATTGTATCTCAATGTCAAGAAAACAAAGATTCTTACCACTGGACCAATAGGCAACATTATAATGGATGGAGAAGAGACTGAAACTGTTGACAACTTTATCTTACTTGGATCCACAATTAATACCCCTGTCACCAGCAGTCAGGAAATCAGGAAACGAATGCTCTGGAAAAGTCTGCAGTTAGGGACTTTTCCATATTGTTGAGGAGTAATGATGTCAGTTTGAGGACTAAGGTGCATCTGATTCAGGCCATGGTCTTTTTGATCACTCACTATGCATCTGAGTGCTGGACAATGTATAAGGATGACAGAAAAAGAAATGGCACCTCTGAGCTGTAGTGTTGGAGAGCATCCCTTGGATGGCCAAAAGAACGACAGATATGTTTTTGAGAGGGTGCAGCTGAAATGTTCTTTTGAGGCAAGAATATGAAGCTTCGCCTCACACACTTTGGGCATGTTGCTACGAGGGGTGATTCCTTGCAGAGGGACATGATACTGGGAAGGGTGGAAGGACGGTGAAGGAGGGGAAGACCCTGCACCAAATGGATTGACATGATGACTGCCGCAATGGGCTGTGATGTGTCAGGAAGTGGGAGGATGGCAGAGGAAGGATAGGGTTCAGAGCTGTTGTTTATAAGGTTACTATGTGTCATACTCGACTCAACAGCAACTAACAACAACAACAAAACAACAAAACCCTGTCTCTTTGGCTTAGTCTTTGTGACCCTGGGAATTTAAAGTATGAAGTGAAGTGTTGAGAGTTTTGCTGTTTAAATTCTCTTCTTCCTGTCTAAATTCCCCTTTCTTCATCTTTCCCCATGGAAAAGGCGAGCATCCAAGAGAAGGGTGTGTGGGATCACAAGAACCTTCCTTTTGCTCTTTTACACATAGTGGAGGTCCTGGTGGCACAGTGGATTAAGCACTTCATTTCAAGCCTCACTATCAGTGGTATAAAAGGTACTCTTCAGGAGACAAGTGACCCAGGCTGCTTTCATCAAGATCACAGCCTAGGAAATCTACGGGGCATTTCTGCTCCATCCTCCTGTGTGGTCATGAGTAGACATGGACTTGACAGCAAGTGGGGTTTCGTTTTGTTTTCCTTTCTCAGTAGCAAGGTAGTGACTTCGGCAAGCACCATTTGGTCGCTTTACCCTTACAAAAACCCACTGTGACTGGCTAACAGACTCTCACGGCAGCCTTCAGAAGGAATGAGGCCAGGACTCTTTGCCTCTTTTGGCTGGTATCTTTGTGCCGGGTACACAGTGAAATTTTCATTTGAGGTCACATCCACTGCCTACGCACAAGGACTAGGGTTAGGCAGTGAACGTGAAGAACTAACCTCTGCCTGGTTAGGCCTGTCAGCTGAAGCCGGACAAAGGGCACAGGAGAGAAATCTAGTGGGCTAGGTCCTGCTTCTGGCTCTGTTGCTGAGCAAGTGTGACTTGGATATGCCGTTTGCCCTTTCAAGGTGATCATTTCTTTTCCATGTGAAGGGGAACTGGATTCATGGTTTTTAATCTGTGGGTGATGACTCATGTACTGATGGTGAAATCAATTTAGTGGATCAAGATCAGCATGAAAAGTGGAAGGATTCCAGAGCTAGGGCAGGGAGCATACAAGATAAGCCTGGGATATCTTTAAGTACCAAAAAGGATATGCTCACAATGTCAAAGATTTGTCAAAGGGACACAGGAGCCAACTGCAAAGTGTTCTCGATGGCCAGAGTGGAGATGGAGGGGCAGGAGGGCCAAGGAAGATGGAATTCTAATTAAGAAAATAAAATAAATATCTATGAGTCCACACTGATATAATAACAGTAAAATAAAGGGGAGAGAACAGCCAAATCTCCTGCACAGAAGAATTCCAAGTAATATTCACAGAGGCTTTGTCCTCGAGGAGGTGGAAAATTATTCCCTATTCTTAACTATGGCTGTTCATAGAGACTTCCTTCTACTACAGGTCAGGGAGAAGAGAGGCCAAAAGAATTCTTTCAGCCAAGTGGTAGATTCACATCAATAGCCTTCTGTCACGCTGACAGTATACTGGTAATATATGGTCCTGATACAATACGATGAAGAAGGCATTTTACCTCTAGGATCCTCATCCTTAAAACCCATAATCTCAGTCCGATCATGTAAAATACATGAGGCAAATTCCTACTGAAAAGCAGTCTATAAGATAGCTGGCCAGTTCTCCCTCAAACTGTCAAGGTCCTCAAAACCCAGCAGTCTGTCTAAGAAACTGTCATCCGAAGATGGTCCCTAAGGGAACATGACAACTACATGTAACATGTTTTGAATGGGATTCCAAGACAGAAAAGGGAAAAGAGGTAAAGATGAAAAATGGAGAGTTTTAGTTAATAATGTATCAGCAGCATAGGTTCAGCTGCCATAAGCATGTTATGCTAATGTTACCAAGGGAAACTAAGTATAAGGATGTTTAAGAACAACGTGAACTATTTTTTTGTACCTTCTCTATAAAACTAAGACTGTTCTAAAATCCAAAGTCTATTTTTAAAAGATACTGAAAAGAACGAGGAGGAAAAAACCAAACACAGTAAATCTAGGTGAGTAACCAGAAAAAAAATTAGATGAAACTTTTGTTCAATTCTCTACATATGTATACACATATTAAGGGTGTAACATAAAACTTTTCTTTTACAGAGCAGTGATTGAAAAGAAACATATTAACTTTGAAGTTATCAGAGCAAATGTTTTCTAGCTTTAAAGGCAGTGTACTTCAAGTCAATACTGATTCACAGTGACCCCTATAAGAATGCTAAATCTACAGTAAGAAAATCTAGATGCCATTTGCCCCTGGAATGTCAAGGTTAATGTCCGCCCTGCCTACCACCATGGCGTTCTTGTAAGGAATGAATTATATTAACGTGACTCAATAAAAAGGAGAATGGCACTTATTTTGTTGCTTCACGATTTGCTAGAAATGCAGAAATAGTGGGTTCCAGCACAACTCCACTAAATCAGAAACTCCAGGGACTATGCCAAGCAATCTGTGTTTTAACATCTATTGTGAGGAATAAAGTAAATTGCAGAGATTTTACAAAAGTGAGAACAGAAAACAGTGCAAAATAAAGAGTGATGATAAGCAAATATCCTCAAGGCTCAGTCTATTGTCTACTGAACCAGGGCTTAGACTCTCACACTTGTCTCTGAACCAACACCAGTCTCCACTGGGAACTTGTGAGAGACACCGAATCTTGGATCTTACCACAAATCCACTAACAAAAGCTCTGGGGATAGTGCAGAGCAATCTGTGCTTTAACAAGCCCTCTGGGTCATTGTGGCTGCTGAAAGATAGAACCAGCGCTCAAGAAAAATCTATCATCATGTATGTTCCATGAACACGCAACAAACTCCTCTGGAGGGCTCCCTGCCCAGCCAGCAATCACCTGGCTTCCACTCCTCCAGCAGCCCCTGCACGTCTATTAACACGCGGTTAACTATCACACAGCTCTTTGAAAAAAGAAAGGAGAAACCATACTACCCACAGCAATGCAGGGCAAGTCTATGACTTGCTAAAACTCAGCTTAAATCTCAGCTTGAGTTAACTAGCTAGAACGAGATCTAAGTACTGCAATTCTTAGAGGACACTTGCCCACTAGTGTGTAAAGGAAGGAGCTCCGGCGACCAAGCGGTAAGGAGATGTGCCATCAATTCAAAGGCATGTGGTTCAAATCCACTAACTGCTCCACGGGAGGTAGACGACAAATCTCCTGTGTAATTAACTGCCCCTGAGGGTCAGCTATGAGTCATTCCCAACTCAATAGCATGTAACAAGTGTGTGAAGGTAGAAGCCTTAGTAGGGTAACATTTAAACACTTAGCTGTTAACTCAAAAGTTGCAGTTCAATTGCACCCAACAGAACTCAGCAGAAGAAAAGACTTCATAATGATCCTAGTAAATGAAATCCCATGGGTAAGTGTATTCTGTCATACCGGGCACTGCGAGGCAGAATCAACTCAAGGATGGGCACACAACAGTCTGTGATGGACTCCTTGGTGGCACCAAGAGTCAAGCCTCACCTTATTAGCCTGAAAGCTGGCAGTCTGAAACACTCCAGGGCATCTTCATTTTCCAAGATTTTTTAAATGTCTTTTATTTGTTGTGTACCATCGAATCAGATCTGAATGGTACAAGAGGAGATTGTCCCTCCTTCTCCAGTAGAGCATCAGGTGGATTTGAACCATGCACCTTCAGGACTACAGTGCAGCTTCTTGCCACTAAGCCACCAGAGCTCCCTCCAGGGCATCTTCAGAAGAGAGCTCTAGTAATCCTGCTTCCAAAAGTTCAGAGCCATGAAAACTCTACAGGAATGCAGCTCAACTCGGTCACACGTCAGAATCATGGCAACTGGTTTGGTTTCAGCCTGGAAAGGTCTTTGTAATGAAAGAAAGCAGACATCACATTTTATAGGAGTCTTAAATCCCAACGTTCTGTCGTGTGCCTTGAAGCAGAAACCAACCCATAGCTGACACTGAAGTGGGTTTTCAGAAGCAGTTAATCACACGGGAAAGGACTGCCCAACATTCTCCCATAGAGCAACCAATGGAACCGAACTGCATGCCTTTGGGATTACAGTGCACTTTCTTATCACTAGGCTACCAGAGCTCCCTCTGTATCTTCCCATTTAACAGACAAATGTGTCTCAATTTGTGGTTCAGAAAAGGCAGTCACCTCGCAAAAGCATTGTAGATACGCCCACAAAACTAAGACCTTTGGATTTCAGAGAACAAAAGGAACATATGATGCAGAAGTAAAGTCATTAACAGACTGGAATGCTGATTTATCCCCTAGGATTCAGAGACTGGAAAAACAGGAATTACAAGCCAGGAGTGTAAAGCATTATCAGGTTTGCATGAAAAGCCCATGCAGTCAGTTTTCTGAACCATGTTTATACCACCGGGCACAGGATAGGGCAAGGTTCCAACCTGTTGTTCAGAGAGTCTCCATGAGTTACAGTCGCCTCGACACAGCTCGTAACAACAACAGTACCCCTTTGCTTTTCCACCTTATTAATGGTCACATGCAACAAACTTAAGACAATACTGGGCTAGAAAAAGACCGAACTAAAAACCTGTTCCTGTGTGCCATCACGTTTTTATACGTCAAAATCCCAGCACACACAATCAACAATAAAGCTGTCCTACCCCACTTTAATGAAGACACTAATTCTTCACCCACAATGAACTTAGAGCTACATTTGTTTGTTTATTTCCTTCATATACTTGCTTCTAAGTAAGTGGTGTATATGTATTTGGAAGAAAAATTTTTTAAATTCCATTAAAACCTCTTATCTGACGCCCAAGCCACAGTTTCTGAGGCTTCCGCCTGAGAGAATCTGCTTTTACTAGTCTCTTGTATTTAGGTATCCTAAGTCAGAACAGAGCAGGGTAACACTGCATGGTTCAAAATTGGGAAGGGTGTACGCCAGGGATGCATCCTGTCTCCATACCTTTTCAACATGTATGCAGAACAGATTATCCAAGAGGCTGGGCTCTATGAGGAGAATTGTGGCATCAGGATTGGTGGAAGATCTATTAACAATCTGCGTTATGCAGATGACACAACCCTACTTGCTGAAACTGAGGAGGACCTCATGCACTTGCTGCGAAGGGTCAGGGACTGCAGCCTTCAGTATGAACTAAGGCTCAATGTCAAGAAGACAAAGATTCTCGCCACTGCACCAATTAGCAGCGTCAGGATGGATGACGAAGAGATTGAGAGTGTTCACAGCTTCAGTTTGCTCAGCTCCACAGTCAACACTCTTGGTACCAGCAGTCAGGAAATCAAAAAGCGTATCGCGATGGGAAAGTCTGCTGTTAGGGACCTCTCTAAGGTACTCAGGAGCAACAGTGTCTCTCTGGAGACTAAGGTGCGCCTGATACAGGCCATGGTATTTGCAATCGCTTGTTATGCATCAGAGAGTTGGACAATGACTAGGGAGGACAGAAGGAGAGTGGATGCTTTTGAGCTGTGGTGCTGGAGAAGGGTACTGAATGTACCATGGACTGCCAGGAAAACAAACAGATTCATCTTGGAGAGGATTAAACCAAGCTACTCCTTGGAGGCAAGGATTCTGGGGCTTCATCTGACATACTTTGGACATGTTGCCAGGAGGGACGGGTCCTTGGAGAGGGACATCATGCTTGGGAGGGTGGAGGGACGGCGCAGGAGGGGAAGACCCTCTATGAGATGGATTGATTCAGTGACTGGGGTAATCGGGATGGGTGTGTCAGAGGCGGTGCGGTTGGCACAGGATAGAGCAGGGTTTAGGGCTGTTGTGCATAGGGTCACTATGAGTCGGAAACGACTGGATGGCACATAACAACAACAACAACAAGAGGATATTAGCAACTATTTAATATTTAACAACAAATTCTCTGGAAACTAAAACGAGAGCAAAACAAAAGGTCCCAACTTGCCACATTTACTAATTTCCTTACTTGATCTCCAATTACTACTGTGAGATCACTGACCGATAATCTGGGAGGAGAAGTGCATAGCTGGCTCTCACCAGCCGGCGAGAACAGGCTCCAGTACACCAGTTCTTGCTGTGTGTGTGTGTGTGTGTGTGTGTGTGTGTGTGTGTGTGTGTGTGTGTGTGTGTGTCTAAAAATATGTGTGTATATCTATGTATATGTATGTACCTATAAAATATATATTATAATAGGTGTATGTTTACTCAAGCAGAAGCATACCACACATACCTTGACACATTTCTCGGTATTCTGTACTTGGCTTCTTCTTAACTTAATAAATCTCAGAGGTTATCCATAGCCAGTAGAGAGAAAATTGCCTCATTTTTAAAATATATCCATTAATTATTAACTACGCCTCTATTAATGGACAATTGGGTCATTCCTAATTTTTTATTTATTATAACATTTTATTTAATTTTTTATTAAATTTTATTTCAATATTATAACAAATACCATTGCACATATATCATTTCACACATGTACATGTCTTTCAAAATAAAATTCCCAGCACATTTAATGCTGATTCAAAGGGTAAATACATTTCCAATTTTGATACATACTGTCATCATTGACTCTCCAAGGATTTTGGCTGGCATTATATTCCAATCCACATTGTATCCCATCTACCTGCTTATTATAGACCTTGCCAACAAAGTATTATTACAATTTGTGACATTTGCCAATCTGGTATGAGAAAAATAGTATTTCACTGGAGTTTAAATTTGCATTGCTCTTTTTATAAATGAGTAGCAGCTGCCATCTTTGAGAGAGACACTATTTCCTGTAATTAAGTCACTGTACACTAAGGACATTGCTAGGAAGCTCTGGCAGCCTAGTGGCAAGAAGCTACATTTCAATCCTGAAGGTGCATGGTTCGTATATGCCAGATGCTCTGCTGGAGATGGAGGGGCAATATCCTCCTGTGCCAATTGGATCCGACTCAACAGTACACAAGAAAAAAAAGGGGGGAGGGGGAAGAGGCGAGAAGAAAAAGAATTTTTTTTAAAAAAGGAATAGATTATTGCAGTAAGTACATTGCCTTTGTTTTCAAAGCCCATAATTAAACTATTTCAAAAGCTGTTCAAAGCCCCAGTATGTTCACATTCTTTATCTCTACAGAATGGTCTTTCTCTTATTGATTTGTTAGATCTCTTTTTATACTGACATTATATATACTTACACACTGATATTACATCCAAATGGAATTTTGTTATTTGAGTTGCTATTAAGACTTATGACATAGTAAAAAAAAAATATTTAGCCCTACAGAAACAAAGAAATCACTTTTTTATCTTACAGCTTCTGGATTTTGTGTCCTATCAAAAAAGACTTTTCACTTTCTATTATTATTAAGCTTGTGTTCTATTTCTTCCTAGTTCTTTGATTCATTCCAAATTACTTTGGTGGAAAGTATGCTATAAAAGATAGATGAGAGAGAGAGACAGACCGACCCATACATACATACAGCCAGATTGCACTGGTATCATTTTTATCAAATGCTTTTTTGTCCACCATGGAATCATCTTTGCCTTTCTCTGGACCACTCTCAAGCACTCAGAGCTATCATTCTAATGTCCCGATATTTCTCATCTTTGTCCATCCTATGTCCTAGTCCTCTATGCCCATACTATTTCAGTCTCATCACTAGGTACCAGTATATTCTGCTCAGAATTCTTTAGTACTGCCAGAACACTTTTTAAGAAGCACAGAAATCCCCATCATGTCAACTCCTTGTTCACTGTCCATAGAACAAAGTCCAAACACTTATGCTAGGTCTTTGGATGTACATTAGTTTCATTCTCATACACTGTCATTTGTTCCTTAAGAGCTCTTACCCTCATCATATGAGAAGGCCCATTGTGCCTTAAGATGTAATATTTGGCAGTGCTTCATCCTCTGTCTTCTATGCCCTTTTTCCACCTAGCCCTTTACCTCATTTCTCAGTCCTATATGCTCTTAAGGATTAGCTCAATTGTCCACTTCTCTCTGAAAAAGTGTTCCACTGCTTCTGTGCTCCTGCTGTTGTCAAATATCATCAAGTTGAATACAACTCATTGTGGTCCCTATGACAATAGATCTGAACCTTGTCCTATCCTGTGCCATCCTCACAATCTCTGATATACTTAAGCCCGTTGCTGCAGTCACCATTTCAATTCATCTCGTTGAGTATCTTTCGCTGACCCTCCACCTTTCCAAGTATGAGACATCCCTTTCCGAGGAACAGCCTATCCTAGCAACATGCCCAAAGCATGAGAGATGAAACTTTCTCATCTTTGCCTCCAAGGAGCACTCTGGCTGCACCTTCTTCAAGCTATTCCTGTTTGTTCTTTTGGCAGTCCATGGAATATTCAGTACTCTTCTCCAACATCGCAATGAGAGCACTTCAACAGCTCCTTTATCAAAAGTATCACACTCTTGCATCTCCTTGTCACATACAATTGTGATTCCACATGTCTCTCCAAATGAAGAACATCAATGTTCCCGGAGAGCAGGTACTATGGCTAATTAACCTGTACATATTCCTTGCTTTTAGGTAGTACCTTACACACAATAAGTTTCTTGGGAAAAATGATATTAAATTGTCGATGCCAAGGAATTCCTAGTATTGCACTGGATCTAGCAGTTCTTTGCTCTGATGATGTGATGGCATTTAACAACAGCAGCAAACCGAGGGCGGCTCAAATGGTTAAGTGGCAGACTACAAGCCAAAAATGGGTGATTCAAAACTGCCTAGAGGCACCTCAGAAGTAAGGACTAATGAACTGCTTCCAAAAAGCTACAGCCCTGAAACCTGTGTGAGGCAGTTCTACTGTGCACACAGGGAGCTGCGATGTGTCAGGACAGGTTCAATGGCAAGCAAGTGGTTCTCAAACTTCAGAAGGTATCATATCACCCGAAGGGCTATAGAAACACTGGGCTCCATCTCCAGCATTTCTGGTCCACTGTCTGAAAGGGGAGCCTAAGAATGTGCATTTTCAACAAGTTCCCAATACTGCTGCTGGAACAGAAACCACACTGATGCTGCTGGAACAGAAACCACACTGAGAACTGCTGCCTCAGCCCATTCTCTCAAACTCCTAATTGTAAGCCTCTAGAAACTCACATCCTTTGGGCATGTTGCTAGGAGGGACTATTCTTTGGAGAAGGGCACGATGCTGAGAAGAGTGGAGGGTCCGCAAAGGAGAGGAAGACCCTTAGCCAGGTGAACTGACACGGTGACTGCTGCAATTGACTCCTGTGTGTCAGGAAGTGTGAGGATGGCACAGGATAGAACAGGGTTCAGATCTTTCATTCATAGGGAAGCTATGAGTCATATTTGGCTCGATAGCATCTAACAACAGAAACTAGAAGACAGCATGTCCAGAAATCTCATGGGGTAGGAAATCCTCTCACACTTAGAGATATTTAGATGCAAAGATTCCAAAAGATTCCATTTCCTTCATCTAGTCTGGCCTAAAGAGGCAGGTGATCGAAGGGCATACAGTGATAGTGCCATCACTGGGCTTGGGTCCCTCCTGTGACTCCCAGTCCAAGGATCTCCACCACACAGAAGCGCTCTCTGGTCAAAGGTAACAGAGTCAAAATCATCTGACTGGACCCCAGCTCCTCCACTTACCAACTCTGACCACTGTTGAGTTACTTCATACCCTTCAGGTCTGATAAGGCAAAGGATAAGACAGGGTTCAGATCCATTGTTCACAGGTTACTCAACTCAACAGCACCTCACAATATCAACAACAGGTCTGCTTTAGTAAGTTAGACTCTCAGCGGCAGAATCTCCTTGAGCTTGGCACTGAACTCAAGATAGATCTGGCTAAAGGACACTGCACTAAGAACAGAATTTCTTGAGCTGTTCCCTGGAAACTATAGCCAAAGACAAGAAGTAGTTTCTCAAACTGAAATCAGAAAGGATCAGTGGACACTCAGCAATCAAAAGCAGGTACTGCTTACCAGACAGTTTTCTTATTGGTAAATTGGAATTGGTCTTAACAATTACTTGCTATGCATCAGAAAGCTGGACAATGATGAGGGATGGCAGAAGGTGAATTGATGCCTTTGAGCTGTGGTGCTGGAGAAGAATATACCATGGACTGCTAGGAAAACAAACAGGTTCATCCTCAAGAGGGTGAAAGCAGGCTGTTCCTAGGAGACAAGGATTCTTCTGAAGCTTCATCTGACATACTTTGGGCATGTTGCATGGAGGGACCAGTCCTTGAAGAGGGACATCATGCTTGAGAGGGTGACGGGACAGTACAGGAGAGGAAGACCCTCAATGAGATGGATTGATTCAGTGACTAGGGTAATGGGCGTAGATGCGTCAGAGACAATAAGGTTGGCTCAGGATAGAGAAGGATTCAGAGCTGTGTGTTGCAAGCAATTTAATGGCACCTAACAGTAACAAATTGGAATGATAAAACCCACCTCCAAAGCTTCATCTTACATCCTTTGGGCATGCTGCTAGGGGGGGTGGTATTCCTTAGAAATGGCCTTTATACTAGGAAAGGTGAAAGATCTGAGAAAGCGAGGGCAACTCTCAATGAGATAGACTGACACAGTGACTAAAGCAATGGGCACAAGTATGTCAGAGATGATGAGAACGGTACAGGACAGGATAGGGTTCAGATCTGTTGTTCATAGGGTCACTATGAGTCGTACATGACTCAACAGCACATAACAAGTGCTATCCAAAAACGACTGAAGCAACACGTCACTAGAGAACTGCTAGATGTGCAGGCTGGGTTTAGAAGAGGTCGTGGTACTAGGGATATTCTAGCTAATGTTAGATGGATCTTGGCAGAAAGCAGAGAGTACCAAAAGAATGTCTATCTGTGCTTCATTGACTTTGCAAAGGCTTTTGACTGTGTGGATCACAAGCTATGGCTGACTCTGAGAAGAATGGGAATCCCAGAACACTTGATTGTGCTAATGCGAAACCTATACTTGCACCAAGAGGCAGTCGTTAGGACAGAGCAAGGAGACACTGCATGGTTCAAAATTAGGAAGAGGGTGACCAGGGGTGTATTCTATCTCCATACCTTTTCAATCTATAGGCAGAACAGATCATACGGGACACTGGGCTGTATGAGGAGTAATGTGGCATCAGGATTGAAGGAAGATTCATCCACAACCTGCATTATGCAGATGACACAACCCTGCTAGCTGAAACTGAGGAGGACCTGAAGTGCTTGCTGCAGAAGGTCAAGGACTGCAGCCTTCAATAACAGATTGAAGCTCAATATCAAGAAAACAAAGATTCTCGCCACTGGGCCAATTGACAGCATCAGTATGGATGGTGAAGAGATTGAGACAGTACGAGTTTTAGTTTGCTTGGCTCCACAGTCAACACTCTTGGTACCAGCAGCAAGTAAATCAAGAAAGTCAGCTGTCAGGGACCTCTCCAGAGTATGCCTGATCAGGGCTACAATATTCGTAATTGTGTGCTATGCATCAGAGAGCTCGGCAGTGACTAGGATTGACAGAAAGAGAATTGCTACCTTTGAGCTGTGGTGCTGGAGAAGAGTTGTCAAATATGCCATGGTCTGCTAGGAGAGCAAACAGGTTCATCCTGGAAAAAGTGAATCCGGGCTGCTCCTTGGAGGCAGAGATTCTGAAGCTTCATCTGACATACTTTGGGCATGTTGCAAGGAGGGACCAGTCATTGGAGAGGGACATCATGCTTCGGAGAATGGAGGGACAGCGCAGGAGAGGAAGACCCTCAATGAGATGGATCGATTCAGTGACTGGGGTAGTGGGGGTATGTGTGTTGGAGACAATGAGGTTGACACAGGATAGTGCCGGGTTTAGGGCTCTTGTACACAGGGTCGCTATGAGTTGTAAACGACTCAACAGCATATAACAACAATATAGGAACCTAACAAGTGCTACTGAGGCAGTGTAAGTAAAACACTTCCTTAGCCTACTTCACAGTAAGTGCTTATTGTCACTAGTGGCTATTCTTACTATTATTATTATTATTTACAATTATCATCACCACTTTTAGAGGCAAGATCTGAAAGGCTGGATGTTCACCATACTCCCCTCAGAGATATGACACAGCGACCTAATATGAACCACTGGAAACTCCATGCAGCCCAGTTCTAATCTTGTATGTGGGCTTGCCAAGGGTCCAAATCAAGGTAACAGCAACTGGGTTTGGGTTTTGGTTTTTAATTAACTCTACTACACTTCAAAACAAACCTCTGTTGACTCTATAGCCCACTGCTGTCAAGTAGCTTCCGACTCAGCATGACCCTCCACAGAGCTTCCAAGGCAATAAATCTATCAGGAAAGAGACAGCCTCACCTTTCTCCCACGGAAATGACCTTTCAGTCAGCAGCACAACATGAAATTCAATGCACTGCCAGAGCTCCTTAATTTTATATGAAGTCCATAAATTATCTTGAAGGGGTTCTGAACTTTTGAAAATCCCTCACGTGGACTTTCCCTATATTCTTTCAGGCCTTCAAGTGCCCCAGGCTCCTGATCCAAATGCTAGATAACTGAGCTAAACTAGAATTAGAGCCACCACGTCACTTAAAGCTATTTTCATGTCTACATCAAAGGAAAGATTGTTAGGTTTCATTCTGTTTTAGTGACAAAGGTGGTAAGACTCAACTTTGGAATCAATGTCCATTCACAAATAAACAAACATGCTTAACTATCTGAGTGTACGCAGCATTACAGAGAACACTTCAACACCTACGAAGGAGAGCTAAGTCCTCCTCCTATCCAGCTGCACATAACCTCCTGCAATTGTTAGAAACCACGAAAGGGGAGGACTTTGCTCATCTCCTCCTCCTCTGAGGATTTCCCAGTCACAGTCTCTCTCCTCTTCTGCCTCAGATCTGCCCCAGTCAGCTCATGACCTGAAGAAGGGCAGAGCTTTTCTCTCCAGGGTAGCAATTAAAATCCAGACTCATTCTCTTTGAGACACGTATCCCATTGTAATTAATGGAGTCTCTGCATGACTGTTTAATATCTGTATCTGTCTCTAGTTGTAAGTCCTTGAAGGGATGGTTTATGTCTGTCTAATTCATCACCACATCCTCTGCACCCCGTCAGATGCTGGCACGTAGTACATATGTACTCCGTAAACACTTATTAAGTGTGTGAAAGAAAACCCTAGTGCACCTTTTAATTCTAGTGAGGAAAATACTGCAAGTTAAATGCTTGTGAGTTGTTTGAGGTTTATAAATATATATACACACTGTGTGTGTGTGTGTGTGTGTGTGTGTGTGTATTTGTTGTAGCTGTTGCTATGTGCTGACAAGTCACATGTGACTCATAGCGACCCCTATATACAACAGTTCTGAACCCTGCTCCATCTTGAGCTAACCTTATTGTCTCTGACACATCTACCCCCATTACCCTAATCACTGAGTCAATCCATCTCTTTGAGGGTCTTCCTCTCTTGGGCTATCTCTCCACCCTTTCAAGCTTGATGTCCTTCTCCAAGGACTGAGCTCTCCTGACAACATACCCAAAGTATGTCAGACAGAGATTCAAAATCCTTGCCTCCAAGAAGCAATGTGGTTTAACCATCCTCACAATGAACCTGTTTGTTCTCCTAGCAGTCCCTGGTCTATTCAACACTCTTCTCCTGCACCACAACTCAAATGCATCAATTCTCCTTTTATCATTCCAAGTCACTGTCCAGTTTTCTGATGCATAGCAAGTAATTGCAAAGACCATGATCTGGGGCAGGGACACCTTAATCTCCAGATTGACACTGTTGTTCTTCAGCACTCTGGAGAGGTCCCTGACAGCAGATTTTCCCAATGCAATTAGTCTATTGATTTCTTGGTTGCTGGTATCAAGAGTGTTGATTGTGGAGCCAAGCAAACTGAAACTGTTAACAGTCTCAATCTCTTCACCATCAATCATGATGCTGCCAGTTGGCCCAGTGGTTAGAATCTTAGTTTTCTTAATGTTAAACCTGAATCTGTATTAAAGGCTACAATCGTTGACCCTCTGCAGCAAATGCCTTAGGTCCTCCGCAGTTTCAGCAAGCAAGGTTCTATCATCTGCATAACACAGGTTGTACATATGTGTGTGTGCATATATAGTTCACCAATGGCCTAGTGGAAAGAAAGTGCTCTACAATCCTGAAAGCACACAGTTTGAGGCCACCAGCTGCCTTGCAGGATAATGATAGGCAATCTCCTCCCATGCAATTAACAACCTCTGAAAACCTGCAGAGGGTCAGCTATGGGTCAGTTCCAGCTCTACTGTATACAACAACATAGATGATAGATAGATAGATAGATAGATAGATAGATAGATAGATAGATAGATAGATAGATAGATGATAGAAATAATCGACATATATATTACATATACATACAATATATATTATATGTATGTCAAATTACATGTATACACACATATATATGTGTGTGTGTATATATATATATAAAATTTAACTTCTACTTCAAATATTTCACATAACTGCAACCACAAAACACTTAGAAAGAATGCATGGTATAGAAGAATTGTAACTTTATACTTCTTGTGAATATCTGATAGGCTGAATATTGGCATGGGAAATTTTAATAGACCTATTATAATTACTACATCCTTGAAAAATTTTATTTTCTTTAAAATAGGATGTTTGACCCACAGAACATTTTTTAAAAGAACTTTTAGTATTTTAATTGAAGAACAGAGAAACGTCAGTCCTTTCCTGTATTTTCTTGTTGTCATGTGATCCTGTTCCACTTCAGTACTTTTCAATTCAAGTCCAGTCTGACCATCTCAGTAGTTCCAGATGAGAACATTCTCTGGGGCCATCCATCAGCTTCACAGTTCCTCAGAGAACTAGACATTCTGCCGTGGCTATTATTTTGTGAGTAAACCCAGACATTTAGACAATAAAGGAATTTTTATTTAAAGACATGTCACGAGGAAGCAATTTCTTTTCAACCTTAAATCCATATATTATTATTATTATTATTACTATTTAAGAATAATATCCTCACATTCTCCATACTGAGGCAATCAGGAAGCAATCATATCCTGATTTCCAAATAAAGATATTTTGGCAAAAGTGGTTATATAGCAAGCCTTTGGAAAATTCCATTTCAGGGATATCAACAATGTGACTAAGAACAATGAAATTACCACTGAGTGTATTTTCCAGGATAAAATTTGTCAACTTCAAAACAAAAGAATTAGATAAATAACTACAGGAGTAATTCTTCTACTCGCTCATGCTATTATTCCACTTAAAAATTTACCTCCCCCCTTTTCATATAGATGAATAAGCCTATGTTTTAGGTTGGAAAGCTAAAATTTCCAACTAGTATTGTTGTATACTGTTAAATCAGAACTAACTCATAGCTGACCCTCCAGCAGGTTTTCAGGGGCAGTTAACTGCATGGGAGGAGATTGCCCATCTTTCTCCCGTGGAACAGCTGGTGGATTCGAACTGTGTGCCTTTGGGATTACAGCACAGTTTCTTCCCACTAGGCCACCAACTATACCCACTAAAAAACAACAACAATATTAATAAAAAAAATTCTTTGACCAGTTAATATTTTCCAAATCTTGTTATCTAAATAGGTCCATTAAAAAAAATAATAATAAAATAAAACAAAACTTTTTTTACATCATACCTTTATAAAAAACACAACTTTTTTATTATGGACATTTTCAAATACATAACAAAATATAGGGAGCTCTGGTGGCTTAGTGATAAGAAAGTGAACTGTTAACCCAAAGGCATGAAGTTCAAATCCACGAACTGTTCCACAGAAGAAAGACGGGCAATCTCCTCCCTTGCAATTTACAGCCTCTGAAAAGCCACTGGAAGGTCAGCTGTGAGTCAGTTCTGACTTGACAGCACATAACAACAACATATAAAAGTATACAGCAGCACTGTGTAACAGAAAATTAGTATGAGCCATATATATACTTTTAACTTCTTAAGTACCCTCTTTAAAAAAAGTATAAAGAAACAGGTGACATTTGAATAAACACATTGTTGTTAGTAGACACCAACGGGTCAGCATTGACTGGCAGTGACGCCATGTATAGAGCAGAAGGAAACTGTGTCAGCATTCCCGGCCATCTGCAAACCACTGCTGTCCTTGAGCCCACTGCTGCAGGCTCTGTGCCATCCTTCTTTGAGGCTGTCCTCATTTTCACCGACCTTCTACTTTATCAACCCTCAACTTTATCAACCCTGATGTTTTTCCCCGAGGACTGGGACTCTTCCTAACATGTCTCAAGGGCATAGGATGAAGCCTCACCATCCTCTCTTCGAAGGACCATTTTGGCTACATTTCTTCCAAGATAGATCAGTTTGATCTTTTGACAATATAGTCTTCACCACCCCACAATTCAAAGGTACCAATTCTTCTTTGGTCTTCCTTTTTCGTTGTTCAGCTTTCACATGCATAGGAAGCAGCAGAAAAATACCATGGTTTAGACCAAGCATAAGTAGTCTTCAAAGGGATATCCTTGCATTTTAGTTCTTTAGTACTTTAAAGAAGCTCTTGGCAGCAGATGTGCCCAGGGCAACACCTCGACTGATTTCTTGACTGCTACTTCAATGACTGTAGAGTCAACTAAAAGGAATTCTTAACAACTTCACTTGTTCTTCTCTTTATCATGATGTTGTTCATTGGCCCAGCTGAAAAGATTTTTCTTTTGTTTTATTTATGTTGAAGAGTAATCTACGCTGAAGGATTAGTCTTTTAACTTCACCAGTAAATGCTTCAAGTTCTTTTTTGTTGTTGTTGTTTCATTTTCAGCAAACAAAATTATGTCACATGTATCTCACAGGTTGTTAATGAGACTTCTTCCAATTCTGACGTTACACTTAGATTGTTTGCTCAGCATAATGAATGAATAACTATGGTGAAAGGATGCAATCCTATTGAACACTTGGTTAAAGAGTTAATGAGAATTTTTTTAAACTTAGCCTTCATATACTAGTAGTCATATTTTGAACAATCAATGACTGTATGTGCAGTATAAGAATATAATTAACTCAAACAAACTCATCACCCAGCTTTAGCAATCATTAATTCACACACAGACTTGTTCACCTATACTCTTATCACCAATCCTAAATTATTCTAAAGTAAATTCTAAAAATCATTATTTCATCTATGTCCAAATTTCCCTGGTTATCTCATTAATTTTTTTAAAACAGATACAGAACAGATTATCCAGGAGGCTGGGCTCTATGAGGAGAAATGAGGCATCAGGATTGGAGGAAGATTCATCAACAATCTGCATTATGAAGATGACACAACCCTGCTTGCTGAAACTGAGGAGGACCTGAAGTGCTTGCTGCAGAGGGTCGAGGCCGGATTGAGGCTCAGTATCAAGAAGACAAAGATTCTCACCACTGGACCAACTGGCAGCATCATGATAGAGAGTGAAGAGACTGAGATCGTTCACAGCTTTAGTTTGCTTGACTCCATAATCAATACTCTTGGTATCAGCAGGCAGGAAATTAAAAGACAAATTGCACTGGGAAAGTCTGCTGTCAGAAACCTCTCCACTGAAGAGCAATGGCATCAGTCTGGAGACTAAGGTGCACCTGATCCAGGCCATGGTCTTTGCAATTACTTGTTATGCATCAGAAACCTGGACAATGACTAGGGATACTAGAAGGAGAATTGATGCCTTTGAACTGTGGTGCTGGAGAAGAGTATTGACTATATCACTGACTGCTAAGAGAACAAACAGGTTTGTGCTAGACAGGGTGAAACCAAGCAGATCCTTGGAGTCAAGGATTCTGAAGCTTCGTCTGACATACTTTGGACATGTTGCAAGGAGGGACCAGACCTTGGAGAGGGATGTCATGCTTGGGAGGGTGGAGGGACGGCATAGTATAGGAAGACCCTCGATGAGATTGATTGATTCAGTGACTGGGTAATAAGGGTAGGTGTGTCAGAGACAATAAGATTAGCATAGGATAGACCAGGGTTTAGGGCTGTAGTAAGTAGGGTCGCTATGAGTCACAGGCAACTCAAAGGCACATAACAACATATTCTAATTAAGAGTGACACTTTCAACTAAGAGGACTTCTTGTGAAGGTGGGAAGGGAAGGTACTATAGACATAATTCAAGGGTTTTATGAGCAAAATAAAAGAATCCTGATATGTCCATAGGGTAAGCATTGGGTTCATAATCAACAGGTAAGTGGTGTGAATCTACCAACCTCTCCAAGTTATAATCTTGTACACCAAGTTAAACGGTTACTCTAATAGGGAGTTGCAATGCTAAGCCAAAGGCTATGCTTCTCTCTTTCAGTTCCGATCCACCAGCAGTGCCATGGGAAAAAGATGAGCAAGATTTACAGTCTCTGAAAACCCAATAAGGTGTCAGCCATGCATCAGTTCTGACACAGAAATGACTTTTGACTTTGACTCTGTCCTATAGAGTTACTATGAGTCATAATCGACTTGATAGCACTGTTACAGGCAAAAAGAATAAAAAGCACAGGAAGCATCAAAAGAAGATAAAAGGAATACACAAGGGTCACCATATCAAAAAGATTTCCAGAAGACAGGACCAGAGGGTCAATGTACATTCAGTTAGGAAAGAAATTCATAGAGAACTGTAAATAACTCTCAAGCACGCCAGGAAGGCTCTTTCAGTTTTAATTTTTTCCCCCCTCGTGTCTCAAGCCCCATCCTTTCCATGAGGTTCTAGTTTAAGATAGAGAGATAGATAGATAGATACATGATAGATAGATAGATAGATAGATAGATAGATAGATAGATAGATAGATAGATAGATAGATGATAGACAGATCTCTAATCCTCTCTGGAGCACTCCTCAAACACAATTTACAACTAAGAAAATATAGGATGACAGAGAAGCACACGAGTCCAAAATCTATAGATTGTCCAGACCCACATGGCAGGCAGGGGGTTGGAGATAGACAGGAATACCACTGTATCTGCAACAACAAAAATATCTGCATGGAAATGGAAGAAAAAGGGAAACCCAACTTTCTTCCTCACTCCTTATTTTACCATTAGCCCTTTAGGTGGGAACCATGCCACTTTATAAGGTCTCCTCTTCCTCAGCTTCAGTGAAAGCATGGAAAGAGTACTTATTCTACTAAAAGTTTGTTGGAGAAACTTTAGGAATTAGTTTTAGTTTCTAACTATCTTTCCTACAAATGGAAACAGAGGAACTAGGCATAAAGCATTACTGTTCCGAACTCTCCATTCATTGTAGTGGGTAAAACCCAATCAGATTTCACTTTAGATTGCACATATCTTTGCATTTTAAAAGGATCTTCTCTTCTACATTAAACGCCCCCAATCTACCAGGCCCACAAAACATTAAATCAGCCACAAAAATCAATGGCAGTGAGTCTCAACAATTCAGAAACCTGCTATGTACACTTGTTATGAGTACCAGAAGTTTGATAGCTCAGCCTTAGCTGGTTTAAATATATTATGTCCTTGGACTCTACCCCTAGAGTGTGATGGAAGGAAAGCAGGGTTCAGTATCAGAAAAGCTCATAAACAAAATCTAGCCCAGCAATTTAATATTGACCTAGGATAAGTTCTTGAGACTAGGTTTCAACTTCTTCATCTCTAAAATGGGAATAACTTCACATCACTGCTTGTCAAGATTGTGACGATTCAATAGGAGCACACAGTGAATGGAATGGCAGCCCCTCAGTTTCTATAACTACTATAGAAAATAATGCCCCCAAAACTCAGACTCTCGCTGTTGAGTCAGAATTGACTGTACTGGGTTTCTGAGTCTGAACATAACATGAGAAGAGACTCCCACCTTTTTTCCAAAGAGCTGTTGGTGGATTTGAACTGCCAGAAAGGTTATATATCTATTAGTTACAATGTTGGGAACCATACTGTGTTATCCTGGAAGCAACTCAACACAATACAGAGAAAATGTCTTTGCATGAACAATGCAACTTCCTACACACAATGCCACCCAAGCTCACTATTATGGAAAATAGGGTGGTTTTTATTTTCTCTTAGCTAAGCTATAGCTTTTGTCACAAATTAAGCTTTAAATCTATTGGCTGTAATGTTGGAAACCACTTTTTAGTATCCTGGAAGCAGCTCAGCACAATATAAAGAAAATGGACTGGAATGTGGGTTCTGCCAAGATTGGGGGGAAGCTAGTTCACTTGCTGGAGCCTCAATTTCCCATCTGCTAATAAGACTACCGTAATGCTTAATCAGAATAAAGGAAATCAAAAGACGAATTGCACTGGAAAAAATCTGCTGTCAGGGACATCTCTCCAAAGTAAAAATCATCAGTATTAGTCTAGAGACTAAGGTGTGCCTGATCCAGACCACGGTCTTTGCAATTACTTGCTACGCATCAGAGAGCTGGACAATGACTAAGGATGATAGAAGAATTGATGCCTTTGAGTTGTGGTGCTGATGAAAAGTCTTGAGCTTACCATGGACCACCAAGAAAACAACCAGATCTGTCTTAGAGAGGGTAAAACCAAGTTTCTCCTTGGAGGCTAGAATTGTGAAGATCTGTCTCACATATTTGGGGATATTTGGGGCACTTGGCCAGGAGGGACCAGCCCTTAGAGAAGGATATCATACTCAGAAGGACGGAGGGACAGTGTAGGAAAGAAAGACCCTGGATGAGATAGAGTAATACAGTAACTGGGGCAGTGGGGGTAGATGTGTCAGAATCAGTGAGACTGGCTCAGGACAGGGCAGGCTTCAGAGCTGCTGTACATAGAGTTGCTATGAGTCACAGGCAACTCAACAGCACATAACAACAACAGCAATGCTTAATCGAGAGAACTCTGGTGGCCTCCTGAGTGGAGAGCTACGCTGCTAACCTAAGGATGGATGTTCAAATCCACCAGTAGCTTCAAGGAAGAAAGATGGGCAATCTCCTTCAAAGCAATTTACAGCCTCTAAAACCCCTCTGGCAGATCAGTTATGAGCCTGTTCCAACTCCACAACAGAGTTTTGTGGACATTTAAAGAAGGCAATGATGGGTTAATAGAATTTTCATCTTCCACACAGAAGATACTAGTTTGTGTTCCAGCCAATGCACTTCACACCCATCTATTAGTGGTAGACTATGTATTGCTATGATGCAACTTCAGTGCAATTAACAACCACATATAAAAAAACAATCTGTATAAAGTAGCTAATATCTTGATTCTTAGCAATTCGTAGCTCATAGTCACAGAGTAGGAACCAAATCACAGGTAATCCTCCTTTGGATTTCCAAAGCTATAAATCACATGAGAGGAGACGGTCCACCTTTATCTTACAGAGCCACCAGGGAATTAAAACTACGGAATGGATGCAGCCTTTGAGTTAGCAGTGTATGTAACTCCCTACTGACTAGGCCACCAGAGCTCTCTAGTAATTACTAGGTGCTCAATAATAGTAGGGAGCTCTGGTGGCTTAATGGTAAGAAGCTGTGCTGCAACCAAAAGGTACGTGGTTCAAATCCACCTGCCGCTGCTGCACAGGACAAAGACAGGCAACAAGCTCTGAAAACTCGCTAGCGGCTCAGGTATGAGTCAGTTGCCACTCAATGGTACATAACAACAACCACCACAATAGTTATTTGTAGAAAAAGCTGTCATAATTGCTTACATTTTATAGATTAGTTTTCATTCATTCCACAATTACTTACTGCTCACCTGGGTATCAGGAATGTTCTTGACAAGAGGGTTCAAGATGATGAATAAAAATTCAACCACCTTTGAGTCAAAACTGACTGTGGGTTTTATAGAAGCTGTAATCCACACCAGAAGAGAGTGCCCGACTTTCTTCTCCCTTGGAGTAGATGGATTCCAACCCTATGCTTTAAAGTTGGCAGTACAGCTTCTTACCATTAAGCCACCAAAGCTCCCAAAATATACTGACTTTCCTGGAACTTCCACTGTAGTTGGAGACAGCAGATAGCAAGTAAAGGAGATCGTTTCAGAGAGAGATAAGTGCTATAAGAACATAGAGCCGTGTGCCAGCAAGTTGTTAGAGGGCCTAGTCATTAGCTTGAGTGCATTTCAACCCACGTTTTCATAACTGGTCTCCCCTGGCCAGAACAGGGATCGCATCTTATACAATGCTTGGGGGGGGGAGGAGTGAAAGGGATCAGAACGCATTTTGCTATGTGTGGAAGTAACTCTTTTGCTACTTCAGTTTAAAATATTTCTTCCTATCCTCATCATCCAGGTACTCAAATTCTGAGGGTCCGTGCAATGACTGGGACACTCTGACCATCTCGGTGCAGTTCACAAGATATACGAAAAGCGACTTCACGTCACTTACTGCTTTAACGCAGTCAGATTGGTAGGTGGTTCCTGAAACCGAGAAGGACAAACACAAGTGCACAGAAGGGCATTAGGCAAATTGCGTTCCCTGAGAAGGGTGGTGCGCCCGGGTTTAAGAAATATATGGACGGAATGGTGGTGGGGGGAAGAAATATCTGGACGATCTACGAGCACTGGTCAGAGGCTTCCCAGGGCGCCAGGCAGTCCCAAAGCGTGAGTGTCAACGGCTCGCAGCCAGCCGGAGCCCTCCAAGAAACGAGGCAAGCCGGGCAAGAAAGAGTGACAGCGCCGCCGAACCTCCCCCGGGTCCCTGGCGCGCCCCATCCCTCGGATGTGGTAAAACCTCGTGCGCGGCCCAATCAAAAAAGTCGGCCGAAGGGGCCCTGCATCCTCCAGCGCTGGGACCCAGCACCCTGCGCGCGCCGCCCTCTCCGCCTCAATCCTAGATGATCCGTCCCTGGGACGACCTGGACCTGGGGTGGGCGGCGGCGCCCACCGCCAGGAGGCTAGAGGCTCAGAGAGTGAAATCCGGCCAAGGAGGTGCCCTAACGGCCGCTGGTGGGTTGGCAAGAGGCAGAACCATCGGTGGGAGGAGACGGGTGGAGGCGCCGTGTTCCCACTACACAATGCCCACTCCAGCGGGCGCCCCAGGACTCACCTGCGCGCTCAGCAGTCAGTGCCTGCCGCCTCGTTCCCCGGTGCCACGCTCCAGGTTTCACGCAGAGATCGGAGAGAAGGCAAAGCCCGCGGCTCCGGTCTCTCCGCAGCGCGCAGTCCCTGCACCAGCCTCTGGAGAGGGGGCGGGAGTGGCCCCGGCGGACGGACGGCGGCGGGGCTGCAGGCTGCTCTACTGGCGGCCGCCTTGCGCTGGCCTCTCCCGGCGGCCTCGCTCGCGGGCCCTGAGCTCACGCAGCCAGTTCCCGGGACTTTGCCCAGAACTTCACTGCGCGCGCCACCCGGCGATTAGCGGGAGGAGGAGAAGGGAGGAGCGCGAGCCGGGAGGAGCCAGCGCGGCCCTGGAGGTGGGGCCGGCGGCCAGAGCGGGACGCGGCGGCGGAGTGACCGGCACTCCTACCAATAAGGAGTCGCCCCGGGGAGGGAGGCGGGGCGATGCCCTTGGAAGGAGCCCACGGATTCCATGACGCAGCCTCAGAGTCGGGACCCAGTCCAGGACAGGTGGGAGGGCGGAGGCACAGGGCAGCCGAGGCGGGACCCGGGAAGGGGCCTCGGGCCGCCGGGCACGGTGCCCGTGCGCTGCAGGCGCTTCGTGAATGTGCATCGAGTGGCGTTTCCGGGCCCGGGGAGGAGGGAGAGGAGAGGGTGGCAGAAGACGGAAGGTTCCAGAGGGTGTGTGTGGTGGTTTGGACCATAAGGACTCGATTTCTCAAGGAAGTCAGAAGGTGGTAAAGGGATTGAGGACGTCGAAAATTCGTGGGGAAGGGAGGTTGGTAGGGGCAGAGAGACAAAGGACGGATCCGGTATGGGAGCTTCACCCGAGACCGTGACCTCGGCGTCCAAGAGCAGCAATGCGAAGAAATAAGTGCCGCGGGCCAAGATGTGGACCTGTATCTCCGTGCTGCCCTGTGCAGCTCCTGTCCAGGGACAAAGGAGGAGTATCAGGGTTAAAATAAACGAAATCCCCACGCAAAGTCAAACCGATTGTGCTACGTATTCGCACCCTGCACTCTTGACCCCATCTTGAGGGTGGGCAGCAGGTAATTTGGGGTCCGTTTGCAGACTGGAGGCTGCATGCGGAGGGGCGTTAGGGATCAGAACGTTCTGGGCGCTTACTGTGTGCTGGGAGCGGTTGTACGCACACAGCCGTGATAATGGTGCCCAGTCTCACGGAGCTTACATTTTAATGAGGCAGACAATATCAATAAAAGGCTGATGAACTCTGAGCAAGGAGGTGAGGGCTGAGCACGTCCAGCCTGCTGATGGACCCCGCCAGAATCTGCACCCAGGAAGCAGCAGCCACGCACGGGGTCTCTGGAAGAGTGTCCCATGGGGACAGCAAACACCAGCATTCAAGCTCCGAGCGGACCCCTCCGCTCTATGTCACACGGTGAGCCAGACACGTGGTTCTGCGCCTAGCACGCGGCGGACGAAGGCTCTGGAATGTTACATTCCAGGCTCAAGTCCAGTCTTCAGTCTCCATACTGACCCGAGTGCGGTTTCTGAAGCCCCTGCTGCAGCCAGGCACTTCACCCTTCTGGTTCTTTGCTCGCGGGTCCTCTCGTTGCTGGAAGCATCCCAGTCACGGAATGTCTGGCTGGGCTGGCGGGTTTGAGTCTGGCAGGCGGGCAAGTTCACAGGATCCTGAGACGCTGCAGAATGAAGCGCAGTGAGTGACGTCCCACACAGAGAATCTCATTGGAGAAAATTTAAAATCGGATAACCCCCGGTTCAACAGCCCCCGCCAGCCTGCAGCTAACGCCTGGTGAGGGAAAGAGCCGGCAGAGACACGGACCTTTCATTTCCAATTCAAGGAGGCACTCTGTGGGCGCCAGGCCCGCCTCCCTGGGTGCTTCTGACTTTGACCATTTTTAATTTTTCAGTAATTCTCGGAAGAGGCTCCCCTTTTCCACCTCTTCCCATTTCAGTCTCTTACAGTTCTCCACATTTTCCTCTTTACCTCCCATCTTCAACATTTCATTGGCTAGAGAAACTAGCCTTAAATCTGTAAAGTAGTCCTTTGCATGAGGCTTTGTTACCAACATCATGTTCTCTAGTTTTTCTTCATTTTCTTCCAAATAGCCGCAATATATATTATGTTTGTATTGCAAAAGTTAACTGAACACGAGGAGAAATTTATTCAAAATCAAATTGTCTTGGCTCCAAAAAGAGTGACCTATTTGCGTGTCTTTTCATTGTTCCATTTCCTCATCTCCTTCCAAATAAGCTTTGGCTTTCCAGCTCCTAAACACAAAAGGATAAAAAATTAAAGCCGAAACCCAAGCAGAGTTAATTATTCTTGGAAAAGCTTGTTAATATTCTAAAAATAGCTTTTCCTTCAGTGTTTTATTTCAGCACAGCTATCTAAGTGTCGACTGGAGGAAAATCAGTGGTTGCATAGTAAGTCGTGTCTTCTTTGAACTATTGAAAAATATATATATTTCTTTTTTTTTTTAATCTTTGGAAATATACCCACCAAAATGGAGATTTTTGCAATAGGCTACACCTATAGTTTCTGAAATTTTTATTTAAGTAGGCAAGGTGCTACCTATCTCTCATGTTAGAAGAAGAATCTTTGAGTTGTAATGTTTGAGAAAAATACTGAATATCCCATGGACTGCCAAAAGAACAAATACATCTTGGAGAAAGTGCAACCAGGGTGTTCCTTAGAGGCAAGGATGGTGAAACGTCTCACATATGTTGGGTATGTTGAAAGAAGGGGCCAGTCTGTGAAAAGGGACATCATGCTTGGAAGAAAGGTGGAGGGACAGCAAAAAAGAAGATCATCAACAAGATGGATTGACACAGTGACTCTAACAACGGGCTGGAGCATGTCAGAGATGTTGAGGACGGTACAGGACAGGTCAAGTTGCTATGAGTCTTAGTCAACTCGGTGACGTAAAACAACCACAGTAAAAGAAGAATCCTGATAACTCAACTGGTAAAGTACCCAGTGCTACCTAACTGCTGTTTGAACTGTTGAGAAGAAGCACCGACCATCTGTTTTCCTAAAGATTATAGCCAAGAAAACCCATTGCATGAATTCCACGCTTGTCACGTGGGTTGCTAATGAGTTGAAATTTACTTCAAGGACCCAAAAGTAAAAGGATTAAAAATAAAGTGTAAAAGGAAAATAAATGGAGTATAGTTTTGTTTTTTTTAAAAAAGGAGGTAGACAAGGGATGGGGAATTGCAGTGGGACTGTAAGTGGAACACTAGGGTTCCTGTCTTGTTTGACTACTTCCTGGTTCTGAGAGCACCTTGTCTCATCTGTAAGGTGAAGGTAGCGATTATACTTAGCTCACTTGGAAGCATTTGATCACTGTATAAAAATAATCACACAGGTTTCTCAAATCACAGCACTAAAAAAATCACAACAAAATTTGTTTTATTGTAGTGAAATGTATACGATACACAATTTGCTTCTTCACCATTTTTATATGTACAGGTGCCATTGATTGCATTCACCATATTGTGAAACTATCACACCCATCTCTTTGCACAAATTTTTCATAACCTCAAACAGAAACTCACTAGCCCTTAAGCAACATCTCCGCCATCCTTTCCTCTCTTCAGCATCTGATAACCACAAATCTAATTTTGTTCTTGCATTTGCTTAGTCTGGATAGTTCATGTAAGGTGAATCATGCAGTATTTGTCCTTTTGTGTCTGACATCTCACCTAACAGTTTTAAGGATTCATAGTATATTGTTGTTGTTATGTGCTGTTGAGTTGCCTGTGACTCATATCAACTCTATGTACCATAGCTCTGAAGTCTGCCCTGTCCTGAGCCCATCTCACTCACTCCAATACACCTACCCCACATAGCTCTAGTCAATGTACTAACCCATCTCATCTGGGGGTCTTCCTTTTCTGCACTGTCCCACCATCTTTCCAAGCCTCCTGGGCACATGCCCAAAGTATGTGAGATGGAGCTTCAAAATTATAGCCTCCAAGGAGAAACTTGGTTTCATCTCTCCAAGACGCATGTATTTGTTTTCTTGGCAGTCTATGGTATGTTCAAGACTCTTCTCCCACAATTCCAAGGTATCAATTCTTTTATAATCCTTAGTCATTATCCAGCTCTCTTATGCATAGCAAGTAATTGTGAAGACCATGGACTGGGTCGGGCACACCTCTAAATGTTTTTAGACTGACATCTCAACTTCCAGCACTCTGAACAGGTCTCTGACAGCAGACTTACCCAGTGCAATTCATCTTTTGATTTCGTAACTGATGGTGCCAAGGATGTTGATTGTGAAGCCAAGCAAACTGTAATTGTTGTAATTGTTAACAACTTCAATCTCTTCCATCCATCATCCATTGTGGTGCTACCAATTGGCCCAGTGGTAAAGATCTTTGTCTTCTTGATGATAAACTTCAATCCATATTGAAGACTACAGTCCTTGACCTTCTGCAGCAAGAGCTTCTTCAGGTCCTCAGTTTCAGCAAGCAAGTTGTGTCATCTGCATAACATAGGTTGTTGAGTCTTCCTCCAATCCTGATGCCACATTCCTGCTCATAATGCCTCACTTCCTGAATGATCTGTTCTGCATAAAGCTTAGAGAGGTATGGAGACAAGACTCATCCTTGTTGCACTCCCATCCTAATTTGGAACCATGCAGTGTTTCCCTGCTCTGTTTTGAGGACTGCTTCCGGGTTCAAGTATAGGTTTCGCATGAGCACAGTCAAGTGTTCTGGTATCCCCATTCTCCTCAAGGTTAACTACAATTTGTTGTGATCCACACAGTCAAATGCCTTTGTGTAGTCAATGGAACAGACAGGTATCCCTCTGGTACTCTTTGCTTTCTGCCAGGATCCATCTAACATTGGCAATGTCTCTAGTGCCATTGCCTCTCTAAGCCCAGCTTGTATTTCTTTCTGGTAGTTTTCTGTCAATGTGTTGTTCCAGTTTTTTTCTAGATAATCTTCAGCAGGATTTTGCTTGTGAGTGATATTATTGTATGATAGTTTCCACAGTCTGTTGGGTCACTTTTTTTGGGGAGGGGGCCGGGAATGGGAATAAATATGGATCTCTTCCAGTCAGTTGGCCAGGTAGTGGTCCTTCAGATTTCTTGGCACAATGTGGTGAACATGTCCAGTGTTGCCTTTGTTTGTTGAAATATACATCAATTGGTATTCCATCAATTCCTGGAGCTTTTTATTCGCCAAGTGTCCTTCAGAGCAGCCTGAACTTCCTCCTTCATCACCATTGCTTTTTGATCATATGTTGGTCATCCAATTCTTTTTGGTACAGTGACTCTGTTTACTCCTTCCATTTTCTTTTAATACCGCCTGGATCATTCAATATTCTACCCCTAGCATCCTTAAGTATTGCAACTCAAGGCTTGAATTTGTTCTTTAGTTCCTTCAGCTTAAGAAATACTAAGTGAATACAGCCCTTTTTATTTTCAGGCTCTAATTCTTTGCACATTTCATTATAATTAGAATACTTTTCTTTGTCTTCCTGTGCAGCCCTTTGAAATCTTCTTTTCAGCTCCTTAACTTCTAGATTTCTTCCCTTTTCTTTGGCTTCTTGGCGCTCAAGTGCAATATTCAGAATCTCTTCTGACATCCTTTTTGGTCTTCTCTTCTTCTGTCTTTGTGGTGAACTTTTGCATCCTTTGTGGAAAGGCCATTTCTAGATCCATCTTGAAATAAAATGTTGTGAGTGACAGGATAATATCCATACACATACAAGGAAGACCTATTACTACTACTATCATTCAAATTTATGCAGCAACGATCAGGGCCAAAGTGGAGGAAACAGATTATTTCTACCAACTTTTGCAGTCAGAAATCAATGGGACATGCAACCAAGATGCATTAATAATAATGGGTCACTGGAATGCAAAAGCTGGGAACAAGGAAGAAGAATCAGTGGTTAGAAAACATGGACTTGGTGACAGAAATGAGGCTGGGGATGGAATGATAAGAATTCTGCACAATTAAGGATTTATTCATCACAAATATCTTTTATAAGAAACATAAACACAGACTATATTCATGGATTTCACCTGATGGTATGCACAGGAATCAGATTGATTACATCTATGGAAGGCATCACTGGAGAAGTTCACTATCAGCAGTGGAAACTAGGTCAGGTGCTGATTCATATGCAAGTTCCAAGTAAAGCTAAAGAAGGTCAAATCATATCCACAGGAATAAAAATTAGACCTTGAGTCTATCCCACCTGAATTTAAAACCAAATTTGAGGCATTAAACATTAATGGATGAAGACCAGATGAGCTGTGGGAGGATATCAAGAGTACCGTCCAAGAAGAATGCAAAAGGTCATAACATATACGAGAGCTTTATTTCTCTTTCTGTTAGATCTATATTGCACATTTTTTTATTAACATTTCATTAAAAAAAAACATTTCATTAACAAAACCTGGGTTATTTTCCCCTTTTGGCTATTTTGACTAATCCTGTAATGAGCTTTAGTGTAACCATTGACATTCTGGGCTGGATACTTTGCTGTAGGATTCTGTCCCTGTGCATTTACAACAATATGCCAGAACTACATAATGTCTTTGGACATTGCCAGATATCCTCTCAAGGACAAAGTCACCCCTTGGTTGAGAACCATTGACCAAGCATATAATAGACAGTATGGTGAAATACTTAAGGATGTAGATATCTAATCTCTAGGCAAGTTTTGCTTCCATCAATATCAATCGGTAAAAATGGAATTCATAATAGTAGTAATGTCTTTAGGTTTTCTAAGGATTTAAATAAAATTGCCTATGTAAAAGCAATTTGCATAGTGCCTGACTTATTAAATACTGGTGTCAGAAAAGGGCAAAATTTTACATGGCAAAAGGTGTGAGATTCTGAATCACAAAGAGTTGCTGGTAAAAATTCTCATTACTCTAAATAATTAATATTATTACATCATATCCCTTTAGTAGAAAAATTATCTCAACAGACATGTAATTATTATTTCATTTTTAATTTTGGATAAAGAAATGATCCTTACTTATTTTATAAAACACATTTAGCTGGCACTAAAGACTGTGTGCAAAGTGCAAGTCTAGCCAAAGAAAAGTTAGACCCACTACCCCTGCTTTACAAGGAGCTAACAAAGACAGCGTTGAATATCTACCTCAGGCCATACATCTGTGGTGCAGAACTGGGATTTGAAGCCTCACAGCCTCACTCCACTACCCATGCTCCTAAACACTGCACCACACTGCCTTCCCAATGACCAAATGGAAAACTAAATTTTTAAATGGAGTCACAGAGACATTTAGAATTCAAAGTGTCTTGAAGCTGAAAAAGTGAACTGATTAGGACAAAAATGCAAGATAATTTCTTAAAAGAAGACAAATTCTACAAATGCACAATGACATATACTGACAGCATAAGAAATTAAAGTCTCATAAAAAGAGCTTGGTGTAGAGAAAAGTGTGTTGTGTAGACACAGGAGATTTGATTATAGTCTTGGTCTTGTTACTAAGTGAAACCCTAGGCTAATCATGTGACTATCTGGTATGGTTTTCTTCTGGGGATGTAAAGTCATTGAAGTAGGTCCAGGGTAACATATATTAGCAAGTCTTTTCTTCGCCACTGCTACTTCGTTCCCTGCCTCATTAGAGATATCATTATTACATCATGGCTTATCTTTCTCACTGAATCCAAATAGGGCCCCCAGACTCCTCAACACAGTGCTGTAGAAAGTCACTACTAGTAGATAAGGGTTAGCATATGATGGTGTTGAATTGCTTCCTAAAACTAGATGACCTTTCAGATCCTTTCCAGCTTCCTTTTCAGAATTGTGACCATAAGATAAAAGTGAAAGGAATTATGTGATGTATCACCTCCTCAACCTCTCATGGGAAGGAAATAAAACCTCACAATATTCCATAACCTTGACCACACAAAGAGCAGGTGAATTTGAACCATCCATGTTCCTTTGGAGTGGCAGCACAACTCCTTATCACTAAACCATCAAGCTCTTATGCAATTATTTATAGCCTCTGAAAACCTATTGGAGAGTTCCAACTCAATGTTATACAACAACGTAAGTGGTCAGAGGCTGGGTCTTCAGCATTCTTAATCTTATTTTTGTCCCATCTACCACATACTGATGACTTTGAATTGTGTTGGCAAAGAATAATGAATATACAGTACAAAGTGCCTAAAGAACAAATAAATCTGTCTTGGAGGAAGTACAACCAAGGTGCTCCTTGGTTGGAAGGAATGGTGAAACTTCATCTCAGATACTTTGGACATGGGATCAGGAGGGGGACCGTCCATAGAAAAAGGCACTGGGCTTAGGAAAGCAGAAAGTGAGTTAAAGAGTAGACCCTCACTGAGAGGGATTTACATAGTGACGGCAGTAGTGAGTTTGGGTATGGTGGAGATTGTTAGGATGGGGCAGGATAAGATCAGGTTTTGATCTGTAGTTCCTAGAGTCACTATGAGTCATAATGGGCTCAGCAGCACCTGACAACACCACCTACAGGAGTATGTGACAGTGGAAAGCAAAAGACGAACCATTGTATGAAGCAATAATGGCAGTCATGCTCACGAATACATTCTAACTTTATTTCCTTCATCACTTTTATCTACAAAATGAACCAAAGTATTTAGTTGCATATAAATTCCTTATGAATGTTTCTTCAAAGTTTAACAAGCTCATGACTGAAGATTGTACATAGATTCACCAATTCATTCATTAAATATAGGTCGCCTCTTTCTTTGTGTATGAAACCATTCTTAGCAGGCATTCTGAGAGATCCAAACTTAACCCACAGGTGCCCTGACTCCCTACTTGTACAGTTTCATGTATTGGGCAGATCATACAAGTACATAAATAACTACAAGGGGGGGAAATACCCCAAGAGAAATACCAAAAATGTGTTATATGTCTTTTTTTAAATATACTTTTAACCTTTTTTCCCTCTTAAGTGTGTGTGTGTGTGTGTGTGTGTGTGTGTGTGTGTGTGTGTGCTGGTTGGCTTACGAAGTTACTATACGTTGTTTTTCACAGCAGATATTTCCCATTTCCTTTACCCACTCCACCATCAAATTGTGCTCCCTCCCCCATCCCTCCCCTTCTCCCCCCTCCCCTCCTTGGATCTTCATACACATTTTACTAGTTATCTTTCTATTTCTACAATAATGGTCTTCTACAGTATTTGTCCTTACGGTACAGAGTTAGTTAACATAGCATAATGCTCCCCAGTCCCTCCCAAGTTATGTACACTTTCAAGTTTTGATAAAAAAAAATACTATTATTACAGTGAGATTATCCTTAGAGAGGAATCTGCAGTATTGTTAGATACCCTGCTTCAGCTACAGCTCATATTTAGTTTAAGTAGGTACTATCAATGAAACCAAGACAAACAGTTCATTCTAATTCTAAATCAATTTGTTATCATCAGATCTTCTAAAGAAAGACTGTCCACCTTTAGTAGCAAGAGACTAGCTTTCTCCCAAGCATTTGACAATTTTTTTATCATGTACTGTGGGAACATAGATTTCTTTTATAAAAGAGTTTAATAGGGGTGTAGGGACACAAATGTCATATTCTTTAAACTATGAATCAATATTTCCTCCAGAACTAAACTGCCTAAAAAGTCAGACTGGTGTTCCATTTATCATTTACCAAATTACCTCTGTAGCTTGTGGGTAGCTTGTTAAAAGTACTTGTTATGTTGTACTATCGAGTTGGAACCAACTCTAGAGAATTTTCAGAGGCAGTAAATTGCATAAGAGGTGATAGCCCATATTTTTCCCCGCTTTGGAACTGCTTGTAGATTTGAACCATGTGCCTTTGGGTTAATAACACAACTCCTTACCACTAGGCCACCAGAGCTCCCTTTAAATGCTTAGCATACCAATAATACCATAAAGTACCATGTGTTTATATGCTAGGTATTGCAAAGATTTCTGTCACTCCTACCCCACCAGGAAGCTGACTGTTAATTCAGAAAGATTTGCCAGAACTGTCAGACCAACCCCACATCTTCTGCCCCAAAGTTCCCAACAAAATGTGCGTGTCTCAAATCCTGCATGCCTCCTTTATTGCCTTATTTCTACATGCCTCTAATTAGCACATTCTAAAACACATCTGCACATCTAGCTGCAAAGGATGTTGTTGTTATGTGCCGTCAAGTCACTGTGACTCATTAGCGACCCTGTGTACAACAGCTCTGAACCCTACCCTAACCTGTGCCAACCTTATTGTCTCTGACACACCTACCCTCATTACCCCAGTGACTGAATTAATCCATCTCATCAAGAATTTTCCTCTCCTGAGCTGTTCCTCCACCCTCCTAAGCATGACATTTTTCTCCAAGGACTGGTCCCTCCTTGCAACTGAAGTTAGTTTTTAAAAAACTCCATTGCCATCTTGTCAGAACCAACTCATAGTTGGCCCACCACTTGGTGTCTGAGGCTGTAAATCAGATGGTAGTAGACTACCCGTCTTTCTTATCATGTAGCCACTTGTGGCTTCAGACTGCCAGAGAAGCACGACCTTGGAGTTAGCAGCACAACTCTCCGTGGCCTGCACCACCAGATTTCCCTGCTGAGGAAATTTGAAATGCCATTTTCAGCTTTCCAGACTCTGCACCACAGGAAGATTAATGAGAAAGAATTGAGTTAGAAGTTGACACAACATCCAAGCCACAACATCCACCCTATCTAAACTTTCAAAAGCTGCATTGGTATAAGAAGGTTTGCAGGAGGTTTTCATTGTGCTTCAGTTTTGTTTGGGTTGGTTGATTGGTTGTTTTTATATGTTCTATCCTCTTAGCTGCATTTCAGTCTTCACAGTATCACATAGAAGACCTTGTCCTTGACCAATTCCCCTAACTTCTCATCTCTTAACCCACTCACCTTTTTGTTTACCTCTTCATTTCTTGTAGAATTGTGAGGACTTCTACCTTGTGGCTTTCATCGGATGATGTCATGATCACTGACCTTTATTAACCACACACAGCTCCCTATCCGATGATTCACAGCAGAATATCACACTCAGATGGGATTAACACACTTCAAGGAAGTGGCTGTAACTGTCTTGTTCTGGTTCTTAGACAGACTGTTAAAATAATGAACCAAATTACTGAAACTAAATGTGAACTTGTCTGTAAAGAGTACATACTTGGAATTGTCATACTTAGAATATACATCAAGAATATCAGTAACTACAATCCATTGTTTTTCTCAAAGTGAGTACAATTTGCTGTGATTATGGAAAATGAAGACAAAAGGGAACCAAAGCTGATTCTGAAGTAATGAGATTCCAGTGTCTGCTTTGTGTCATTTCTTAAAACAAGCAAGCAAACATTTATAACAAAAAGTGTAGACGTTAAAATGAAAACAATTGCCTGGAATTCTACCTGCAAAGAGAAAAAGAATCTATTTTCTTCAGTGTTTCCTTCTGGTACTTTTTATGTGCTTGTAATCTGATGATAAATGCATGTTTGGTGTTGTTGTTGTTGTGTACTGTAGAGTCAGAACCAACCTGTAGCTGACCCTCTGGCGGGTTTTCAGAGGCAGTCAGTCATACAGGAGGAGATTGCTCATCCTTCTCCCACAGAGCAGCGGGTGGCCTTGAACCATGTGCTTTGGAACTGCGGTGCAGCTTCCTGCACGACGCCACCATTTTTCACTTGATTTTACGTGTTTTCCAAATTGCTTTTTTATCATTATGAGCGGAATATTATAACTTCATTTAAATGATTGTTGTGAAGATCATGAAAAATATATGATATCAACTGAACTTATATCATTACAGAAACAACCAAATTTTTAATACAAATTGTTGCTGTTGTTGTAATTGTGGGGTACAATCAAGTCAACTCCAACTCACAGTGACCCTGTGGACAATAGACTGACATTGCCTCTTCCGGCAGTCCTGCGTCATGTTCACAATCTCTGCCACACTACGTAGTCAGAGTGTCAGTCCATCACATTAAGGATCGGCTGCTCCTTCTCTGGCCCTCTGCTTTTCCAAGCAAAATGTTTTTTTCCCAAGGACTAGTTCCTCCTAACAATATTCCCAACATGTGTGAGACTCAGCTATGACCTAAGATAACAAGCAAATTCGATCTCTAAATAGGATCCTATTTACAGGGACAGGGCTAGCATTTCAATACATTTAATCCATAACACATCCTTTGGCTGCAAGTAATATGAACTCAGAGAACCACTTAAGCAAGAAAATGTATTATCTCATATAACAAGAAGTCTAGACATATTGCAACTTCAATACTGGTTTATGCAAAGGCTCAGATTTGTCACCCAAAGACCCAGGTTATTTCAGTCTTTCTGCTCTGCCAAGTTAAGTGGCAGAACTTGATTCCCTAATGAGCTGTGATACAGATGTGGAGGTTACCAACAACATTTCCAGGGAAGTAAAAAATCATGTCCAGAGACAGAAAAGACAATCCCTTCCTAGAGTCACACTCTGTTGTTGTTGTTGTTGTTGTTAGGGGCTTTCAAGTGGACCTCAGCTCCCAGTGGCCCTGTGTACAGTCTAGAATGAACCCCTTCCTGCCCTTGCACTATCCTCACAATCATTGCCATGCTAACGTCCATTACTGGAGCTTCTGTGTCAAATGAGCTCATCGAGGGCCCTCCTCTTTTTTGCTGACCCTCTACCAAACATGGTATCCTTGTCCAGGGACTAGTCCCTCCTGATAATACGCTCAAAGTATATGAGGTCATGTCTAATCTCCCTCACTCTGTAAGGAAGCCTCTCCAGAAGCCCCTCAGCTGAGTTATCTTCATGTATCATTGGCCAGAAAAGACACATGTCCATACTTAAAGCAACTCTTGACCAAGACAGAGTTCCCACCAGAGCACACAGAGTTCATCTCTGACCTCAGGAGGTCCAGAGTGGTATAAACAGTTAAGCATTCAACTACTAGTCAAAGGGTTGGAGATTAGAGTCCAGCTAGAGGCACCTAGAAAGACAAGCCTGGTAATCTGCTTGAGTGGTCACAGCCTTGCAAACTGTGGAGCATTTCTATTCTGCACATTTGGAGTTTCGTGAGTCAGCAGCAACCGATGGCAGCAAGGAACAGTAACAGGCGTGTATCTCACCCCAGACCACTTGTCTCCTCTCAGACCCGAGTGTCCTGAGACAGACCAAATGGAATAAAGATGTCCACTGGAAAATCCCAGGACTTCTTGGCTCAGAGTTTCCAAACTTCTGAAACACCAGGCTGAATCAATAACAAAAACTTCTCACCTCTAAGGAATCTCAGAACTATTCATTACAAATCCAAGATCCCTAAATGCTGTAATAAACATGGGAAGGAATGTAAAAAAAAAAAATCAAAACAAAACACAAAACCCCCAAATCTAAGATCCCACAAATAATTCCCTGAACACAGTATCTTTAGCTTCTTACTTACTCATTATTCATTTTGGTTTTCTTTTCTCAGAGTGCATTTTACCAAGAATGTTCTTCAAAATGGCAGCCTCCGGAAGTTTTCCTCAGGGACCTTCAAGCCTCAGATAACATATGTATGTTTATGAAGTACCTATTGCTCCAGTAAAGAAAGGCTTGATCTAAAAAATAAAAAAGAAAGAAAGGCTTGATCTAATTCTTAGGCATTTTAACTTTCCAGTAAATACAATCTGAAATTTGGTCTCTAACTATTTAGGAGGAGAAGAAAATCTCAACTTCCTAATTCATTTGCAGTTAAGTGGAACCGTGCTTCCAGTTCCCTCATGATTTTCTCAGAAAAGTCTTATACAAATGAAGAACAAATATTTCCCACTTGTTGAATTGCCTTTCTCTGCTTCTTTTTTTTTTCTTTAATTATATTTTTTTAATTTTCATAAACATTTACAGAGATTTTTGGCTTCCACTCATTCATTGTTGCATTATTCTCTCTACCCTCTTCCCAGTTTGTTCTTGTCCAAATGCCACAGTGCTTGTCAAAGCCAGTTCTGATCAATCTTCTTTGTCAGTGTATCCTTTGCCATTCCCTATCACTCCTCCCTGAGAGAGACTTCACCCTGAGTCATAAGGAAAAGGGCACGGCGTATTCTCTTAGCTACTTCCTGCTGAAAAGGGACGCTGTGGGTTTCAGGGTGAAGATCTTCTCTCACTACTCTAAAGGGCCCCTTTGGCAGTAGGAAACACATAGACTATTATGGAGATTGATTTTGGAATTCAGATGCACTCTTATTGATTGTGCTTGGCTGTACATGTACATATCCTTGAAGATGTATCATGGGGGTGTTGCAACCTAGAAGACACAAATTTGACTAACAAGTTATAAGTACATGCCTTTCTCTGCTTCTAACCCACGTACTTTGGACATTTTGGACTGGCTCCTTGGGAAAAGACTTCATTCATGGTAAAGTGGAAGGATGAGTGAAAGAGGAAGATGCTCAGAAAGATGGATTGAGGAACAATGATTTTGTAAATTATTACCTCAGTTGGGAGGGACTGGAGAACATTATGCTAAGTGAACTAACTCAGTCCCATAAGGACAAATACTGTGTAAGACCATTGTTGTAGAACATGTATGAGGATCCAAGGGGGGGGGGAGAAAGGGTGGGAGCAGAAGGGTGAGGATGGGCAAGGGGGTAATCACAGGATCACACAGTTTGATGGGTGGAGGGAGGGGTGGGTAAAGGAAATGGGAAAGATCTGGATTGAAAAACCATGTATATGAACTTTAGAAATAAACCAGTATAAAATAAAAATTTTATAAAAGTATAAAAAAAAGATGCCTTGATATAGTGACCATAACAATGGAGTCAAGTATATCAGAGATGATGAGGATAAAACAGGATAAGGCAGGGTGCAGATCTACTGTTCATAGGGTCTCCATGGGTTGTGGTCAATTCAATGGCACCTAACAACAACAACAATACAGAGGAAGACCATCAGTGAGATGGGCTGACACCGTAACTACAGCAGTGGGCTTGAGCAGGATGGAGATTGTGAAGGTGACACAGGTTGGGCAAGATTCAACAGGTCACTATGGGTCACTAAGAGTCATAGTCGACCCGATGGCATCTAACAACAACTACACAGAAAAATAAATTCACAATTATGTTCTATTGTAACTGGAGTTCTATTACTTGAGTGATGACAAAGTGTCAAGATTTTGCAAGCATTTAACTTTTAAAAACCTTTTATTTATGCTAAAAGATACTCCATGTCAACAGTCCCAAGACCAACTCCAAATTTGATTATTTGCTGGAAGGATTCACAAAACTCAGAATATAGTTGTATTCTTGCATGGTGCCACTATTGTAAAATGGACTGACATCAAGGTTGGGGGAAGACCGAGAAAGATGGGATAACTTATGTATACTGCATTGAAATAGATGAGAGAGAGAACTGTTTAAAAACGGTATCTGATTAGGTATTATTGTCATGACAGGAGTCCAGAAATAAGGCTGCATAGTGGAATGGACTTTGGGGGAGGGATTGTATAACAATGAAAGAATTTTTCTTTTACTTTTCAAAGAGAAAAGGGGCAGTTGGGCAGGTAGAAAAGTACAATGAATGAATGGCAATCCAAAGTCTCTAAACTTTTATTAAAATTAATTTTCAAAAAGTTAAAAAATATAGTTGTATTCATAGTATGGATTTATTATTGCAAAAGAGCTTTTAGTGTCCTAGTTATCTAGTGCTGTAACAGAGACTCCACCAGCAGGAGGCTAGAATCCAAACGTAAGTACACCAGCTCTAGGGAAAGGTTTTCTGTCAGTTTGGAGGAATACCCTTGTTTCCTTCAGCATCTACAGGCCTGACATTCCTTGGTGTAAAAGGGGCAAGGACCATGTAGAAACAGCCATTCTTGACCTCAGCCACTAAAGGAACTGTTCGCATCAACAACACAAAACTAATTCCTATGAAGTCAGACATGTCCTCCATGCTTCCACACCTCATTCTACTCATCCCAACACCAATCTTACTGTCTACTGAGTCCAAAATTCACTGCAATAGCTCAAAGACCACACAGAATCATATTAGGGAAGCCGAAAGGTAATTTAGATTGGTAGCAAATACATTCAGTCCAGACGGCTTTTGAAGTGTGCTCACAGGCACCTCAGCCATCAGCCTTGTGGCTCTAGGCCAGTGTCACAAAGCCCTTAGTCCTACAACTAAGCTCTCTACTATCACCCACCCCCACCTCTTAGTCCTCAAGGAAACTTGGATAAAAGGCTCTTAGCTCTGGTTCTAGGGGATAACAGGTCTAAGGTCAGTTCTGTGACATGTTGAGTCTCTAGTTTTCTGCTTTGGCTGCTGCTAATCTGCTAGTCTGGCTGGTGCAAGAATCTCTAGCCCTGATGAGCACACTGCATTTACTCTCTTACTGGTGATGAGATTCTCAAATTCTGATGCTGAATATGCTCAATTAAATGGTGAGATTAGTCAAGCCCCTTGTGGATTGACTGGCTAACACATCCTATTCACATATTCAAGCCCATTCACATGGCAAAGTCAAGGTCAATGGCTAGAGAAGTCCTTTTTAACAATAACAGTTACATTATTGCATATTATATTATTGAGAGACACAATTCAATCCATGACACTTACCAAAATCAGCAAAAAGAGGGGTACATCCGTGAAGTTTGAAGAAAACTAGCACAAGCTTCCAAGATCTTCTCCCCATGGAGTCACACACAGCATGCTTAATTCCTCCAGACATTAGCTGTGAGAACACAGGCGAAGTATCAGCCAGAGAAGCCCCATAAAGGGTCAGTCTCGGGATTTTGTTGGGACCTAATTCCATGCTGCAATCCCAAAGGCATATGATGCAAATCCATCAGCTGCTCTGCAGGAGAAGGATGGACAATCTCCTCTTATGAGATTAAACTGCCTCTGAAAACCTGCTGGAGGGTTGTGACTCGATGGCCCACCAAAACAACAGTTCCCAGTTGGCACAAATAGTTGGTTCTCAACTACCAGCTAAAAGTTAGAAGTCTGGGCACACTCAGTCATAGTCCAGAAAAAAGGTCTGGTTATCTGCTTCCAAAAAGATGAAGTCAGAAACTCTGTGGAGCAGTTCTACTCTGTAACGCATGAATTGGAATCAGCATC
This sequence comes from Elephantulus edwardii, assembly GCF_000299155.1. Lineage (NCBI taxonomy): Eukaryota > Metazoa > Chordata > Mammalia > Macroscelidea > Macroscelididae > Elephantulus > Elephantulus edwardii. The sequence continues at coordinate 1,217,351 of NW_006400155.1, forward strand.
GACTGTTTTGGTTGTGGGTGTTGAGCATATGGATACCCTTTATTCAACACATGCTGACATCCCAGGTTCCCAGAAGTCAAGCAGCTGTTCCACACTAACAGTGTCATTTGTACAAACACTTTTGGCACAGTCAGTCGCTCTTGTCCATTGATAAGATTGTGGGAACTTCCTCTAAATCTAAGTGCCCTGATGCCAGCAAGCAACAATAGATGCTTAAATAGGTCTTCCTAAGAATGGCAGCCCGGCCTCTGACGCTAACACTGCACTTGCAGTGTGGCGGGCCCACATACTAATCCGCTTGGTATAATGAGCCATGTAGTATTTCCTTCTCATGAGCAGACTGAGCAGGTGCGTTCTCAAGGATTACTTTACTGTCTTAGTTCTGTGCTCATGACAGGACTCAGATGGCTTCTCTCAGGAAAATGAGGCTGTGTTTTCCTGGGAAATGTGTACATTTAGTCTGAGAGAGGGCATGTAGAAAGCCTTTTAGGGCTGCTTGCAAGTGTCTAAGACACAATAGTGAGACTTTTATCAGATCAAATAATCATGAGGCCACTTCATTCCTTTTTTTTTTTTACATTGGACCCTGATATATCTTATCATCACATATCTTGTTAATTCTCTTTCCCTCATTATTGCTAGTATTGTTTTGTTATTGCAATGTATTGTATTATTGTTTTGTTATTGTTATGAGTTGGAACTGACTCATAGCTGACCCTCCAAAGGGTTTTCAGAGATAGTAAATGACACAGGAGAAGAATGACCATATTTCTCCTTCAAAGAGGAAGCTGATGGATTTGAACCAGGGGCATTTGGATTGGCAGAGACATTCCTTACCTCTAGGAGCTCCCTGGTCATCATGAAAGATAAATCCAAGTAGTTAGGAATTTTTAAGGACTTGTCCATATTTTAATAATCAAGAATATAAGCCCTTCATCTTGTTTCTAATAATCTGACTCAGAGCACCCAGTTAAGAGTTAAGAAAAATTATATTTGAAAGTAATGCTCTGATGAAGGGACAAAGATTCTGTTTCCAGAAAATGGCACAATGGCAGGGACTTGGCCAACCTTGTGTCCCTCTTTCTGTGGGTAGAGAATGACCACAGCACCACATGGAACTTTTCCTTCAGGGTAGTGGTACCTCAACTTTGCTTTTACACCTTTAATGATGGATTGCGTTGCACAAGCTGCAGGTTGAGAGTGGCAAGAATATAATGTACCTCTTTGTGGAGAAAATAAAAAACACCTCAGCTTCCCATGATGCATTCAATACAAAGTGAATAAATAAACTGCTCGATGCAACAAAAGTGTGCAGAGCAGGGCAAAGGCAGAGGAAAGGACTGGGTGCTGAAGGAATGGAAGAAAGCGCTGTGGAAGAGCTCACACACAGTCAGAGAGATGGACATGGAGCACCCAGGGAGGGCTGGGAGGCAGCCTGAGAACTCTACCGGTGGTGACTGGTGACGGAGAGTCTGTTTTTCCAAAAGGATCCCCACACCTCTCTCCCATCTCTCCCCCCAAACATAATCAAATCGGTAGATCATTTATTCTGTTCAGGTTAGCTTTTCAGAAAAGCCTCGGAAGAACACTAATTGCTTAGGATTCTAAAGCCTGTAATAATAACAACTGAAACACTTCCTGCAGTTTAACACCTGTGCAATGTCTCATTTAATCTCACAGAAATGCTGCAAGGTGGATGCTATTTTATCCTCATTTTTCAGATTAAGAAACTGAGGTTCAGCGGTTTCACATCTGACACCGGGTTACGTAGCTCATACGTGGGAGAACCAGTCTGACTTCAGTACTCTTGCTTCCTGATAGTGCTTCTCCAAGTCTGGTCTCTGGGCCAACTGTGTCAGTTTCCATAGTCCCTTCTCAAGAGGAAGACACCACGACTCTCCCCCAGAGTCACTGAATCAAAATCTCTGTGTCCGGAACCAGAAGTCTTGTTTCTTTCTTTTTAAAAACAAGTTCCCCTGCTGGTGCTGACTGACAGGCACTGCCAAAGCAGTGGCACTGTGCTGCCTTTAAAGAGTGTCTCATCAAGTGAGCTCACTGGAGTCACCTCAGCTGGTTTTCCAAACTCCCATCTTCCTCTTCACCAGCAGATTAGTCAGTGGCCCACAGTGGGGCTGGAGGATCATTTTCAAAATTCCTCCTCTTGGTTTGAATGAGCAAGTCGAGTACCTCTCATAGTGACCGTATGAACAACAGACCTGAAAGCTGTCCTGTCCTGTGCACCCTGATCATCTCTGATGCACATGAGTCGTTGTGGCAGTCACTACGTCATTCTATCTTGCTGAAGGTCTTCCTCTTTCTCTGACCCTCCACCTTTTCAAGCATGATGTCCCTTTCCAAGGAATAACCTCTCCTCGAAACAAGTCCAAAATAAGAGAGATAGTGCTTCGTCATCCTTGCCTCCAAGAAGAACTCTGGCTATACTTTTTCTAAGACCTAACTGTTGTTCTTTTGGCAGTACACGTGATACTCAGTACTTTTCTCTCACACCACAACTCAGAGGCATCCGTTCTTCTGTCATCCTTATTGATTGCTCATCTCTCGGATGCATAGCAGGTGGTTGAAAATATCATGGTCTGAATCAGAAGCACCTTAGTTTTCAAGCTAACATTATCGCTCTCAGGTGTTTTGGAGAAGTCCTTGGCAGCCCAGTGCAATACGTCTCCTTATCTTCTGACTGCTGGTTACAAGGATGTTGATTGCTAGTCCAAGTAGGATGAAATTGTTGACAGCTTCAATCCTTTTCCCATTTGTCATGATTTTGTCTGTTAACCCCGTTGTCAGGGACTTTTGTTTTCTTAATGTTGAGGTGTAATTCAGACTGAAGGCTCTAATTGTTCATCTTCTGCAGTAAGCATTTCAAGTCTTCACTTTCAGCTAGGTTGTATCCTCTGCATAACACAGGATATTGATAATTCTTCCTCTGATCTTGATGTCTAACCCGTAAGCAGTGCTTATTTGGTGCCAGACACAAGAAGCCAAAATGGAAAAGCTGAAGCTCAGAGAGATTATCGATCAGCCTAAATTACACAGCTAGCAAGGGGTCAGACAGGGTTAAGGACCAGACTTATCAGGGTCCCAATCCAAACATTAGTTACCTCTTCCACCAATGTGCCTCCAAGCCCCCAGATGGAGAGTGGAGGGTTCTCTTGGCCACTCATTTACTTACTGCACTCTCATGACTTCCTTCCGGAGATCTGATTAGAATTACGTAGATGCGTTAGCAGTAACTTGCTCAACTGGATAAAGCTGAAGTGTCAAAAAAATGTAATAGCCAAAAGCTAAGAATGCAATAGCCCTAATACCTCCAGAGGACTGTGATGCATTGCAATCTGAGCATAATAGACTTACTGGATGTAAATGGACAATCTAACGTCACTCTTCCAGGAAGCAAAATCTAACTCTAGCTTTCCAGAAATGCAGGGTGTTTAGAGAGTCCTGACACCACTCTCTTTGCTGCTGCCAAAAAACATTCAGCTGAAGTACTCCAGCTGGAAGCTTCTTACTCAAATGGGCTTCTTTAACAGAAAATGACAGGTCCATAAACACAGACATAAACAACTATTTTATTCTTTTATAGGTATGTGTTTCAATTGCTTTTGTCTTAATTTTTTAATGTATATTTTTATTTTGAGAAAGATTTTGTGAATAGGCAATACAAACTTTTGATTTAGACTTAAGATTCTAGCTTTATTTGGGCAAATTATCTGATTTCTCAAGTTTAGGAGATTATATTTATAGTCATTAATATTGTTGGATGAAAGTAGCAATAATAGTCATTTGTTGCATATATATTTTGCCCCAAGTGCTTGACAAGTTGTACTAATATTTCCATGGCACCAATTAACCAAATCATGAATACCAAAGACATTCCAGTCACTCCAAAGATTCTAAGGATTTAGTGTTATTTCCCATAAAGCAAAGGCAAAGACCAAATTCTTTGGGAAAAGTAATTCTTTACCCCATATGCATTTATTTGTATTGTCATTTGATCATTTTTCTCTATATATTGTAAGGTCTTTTTCTGGATTTTTACCAACCTTTTAAGCAAAACAACTGAGTTCAAAACTTGACACAGAGTTGTTGTTTGTTGTTAGGTGTCATCGAGTCAAGTATGACTCATATGACCCTGTGAATAACAGATCTGAACCCTGGTCTATCCTGTGCTAACTCGCCATCTCTGACATATGTGAGCTCATTGTCACAGTCACTGTACCAGTCCATCTTGTCTGAGGTCTTACTCTCTTTCATTGACCCTCCACATTTCCAAGTATGATGTCCCTCTCCAATGAAATAGCCCCTCCTAGCAATATGCCACAGGTATAAGAGCTCAAGAAATGAGAAAAGTGTGTTACATTGTGAGTATTGCAATTAAAGTCGTAAGACAGATTGTGTATACACTGATGTTCACAGCAGCATTATTCACAATAACAAGAACATAAAAGCAGCTCAAATAATCATCAACAAACAAAAGGATTGGGAAATGGTACATTCACATGAGGCAGCACTCAGAAGAAATGATTTTGAAAAATAATTCATAAGAGTCTGGAGTGCATTATGGTGCGTGCACTAATTCAGGCTCATAAGGACAAACATTCATAAGAGCATTATTGTAAAAACAGAAAGATAACTAGTCAGATACGTATGAATACCCAAAGAGGGAAGGGGAGGAGACTAGGCACTGAGGATGGGGGAGAGCAAAGAAGGAGAAATCACAGGTCGCAGAGTTTGGTGAGTGGAGGGAGAGGGTGCAGGGATTAGGAAAGATCCAATGGGGATCTGAAAAGACAAGGGAATAGTGGGTATAGATCAATGGTAATTAATTTTATAAGATGCAATGTATGAGAATGATCATATGAAACAGTGTGAATGAAAACTAAAAAAAGTGGTTGAATGAAAAAAACAGTCTGTTTTGCAAACTTTCACTCTTATTACAATAAAATAGAGAAATAATAAAAAATAATAGATGGATGAAAGGAGAGAAAATAAGGTAAGCAAAAGAAAGGTCACTGTATAATTCTGAGCAATAAACTCCCCATCCCAGAGTTAAGACATTCTCTGATGGAAATAATTTTAAATAAGCTTATTATCTCATGTGATTGATGTCATGTAATGTTAAATAATCTTTTTGAAAACACTTTATCCATTTCTATGTCTCTTATAAATGGCAGACATTTCAGAAAACAACTATATTTTGGTTACTATTTAAGTTGTGTTGATTTTTTTAAAAAAAGCATTTACAGCCATTAAAATGTATTTTCTAATAGCTCTTTGAAGAAGAAATGTTCCTATTAAATATAGAAGCACGTGCTCTTGTTGTTGTTAGGTGCCATCAAATTGTTTGCGACTCTTAACAACCCTATGAACCGTGTCCTGTCCTGAGCCAGTCTCACTAACTTGGACACACCTAATCTCATTGCCCCAGTTACCATGTCAATTCATCGCATTCAGGGTCTTCCTCTCCCTATTGTCCCTGCACCATTCCAAACATGAAGTTCTTCTCCAAAGTCTTGTCACTCCTGGCCATGTGCCCAAAAGAGGTGAAAACAGACTTTCAAAATCCTTGTCTCCAAGGAGAAACTTGGTTTCACCTTCTCCAAGACAGACCTACTCTTCTCCAGCACCACAACTCAAAGGCATCAATTCTTCTGTCACTCTCATTCATTGTCAGCTATCTGACGCAAAGCAAGTAACTGAGAAGCCAAGACCTAGATCAGGCACATCTTAGCCTCTAGACTTGACAGCACTGCTCTTTAGCACTTTGGAGAGGTCCATGACCATAGACTTCCCCAGTGCAATTAATCTTTTGATTTCTTGACTACTGGTGCTAAGAGTGTTGATTATGGAGCCAATCAAGCTGAAATTGTTAACAACCTTAATCTCTTCTCCATCCATCATAGTGCTGCCAGTTGGCCTAGTGGTGAGAATCTTTGTCTTCTTGATGTTGAACTTCAATTCATATAGAAGACTACAGTTCTTGACCTACAATATCAATTCATATTGAAGACTACAGTTCTTGACCTTCTACAGTAACCACTTCAGGTATTCCTCAGTTTCAGCAAGCAAGGTTGTATCATCTGCATAACACAGGTTGTTGATGAGTCTTCCTCCAATCCTGATGCCACACTTACACACACATACTCTTAGATATGCCAATATCATTAGCTTTTCCCCAAATTCTTCCGTGAGCTTAAAAAAAGAAAAGAAAAACAATCCACAAATGAAACAAAAACATGGAATCTAGATAAATCCTTTCACACTCCACTGTTACAGGCACCTCATATCTGAGAATTCTCTCCTGGTAAACCCTGCAATGGAACAGATGAGGGGAGGAACTATTTGAAAGGAATGTACAATTAAGTATTGCATGCGTGAAAACAGTCTGGAACAAGAGGTGCATTGCAAAGTAGAATGGGGGAGGAGGAAGGGAGGGAGAAGGAGGAAAATATGCAACTATGAGTAAATCACACACACACACACACACACACACACACACACACACACACCCCAAAAGTTTCAAAAGTAAATTGATGAAAAGATGAAAAAGAATGATGTGGAGCTCTGTCTTTGGTAGATGGAGTTTCTTAGAATGGAAAGTCTAGAGAGGGAGTATTGGAGAGAGCTCCCTCAAGCACTTTGGCAATGCAGGTATCAGTCCTTGCTGTGGGGCACAAAGCAGTAGGATTGCATTATTTTCTTGATGCTATTAAAGCTTAGAGCACCAGTGGCTTAGTAGTGGCACCACCAACGTAAAAGCATATGTTTCAAATCCTCCAGCTGCTACCCTGGAGCCTCTGAAAACCCACTGGAGGGTCAGCTCTGGGTCGGTTCTGACTTAAGAGTACACAACAACAATAATAAAACTTTACCTATAGCTCAGTCTCATAAGGACAAATACTGCATAAGGCCATTACTATAGAAATAGAAAGATAACTAGCCAAGGGGTGCGGGGAAGGTGGGAGAGAGGGATGAGGATGGGCGAGGGGGTTGGAGAGTAATCATAGGGTCACACAATTTGATGGGTGAAGGGAGGCGTGCATAAAGGAAAAGGGAAAGATCTGGTGTGAAGAACAATGTATACGAACTTTGTAAGTAAACCAGTAAAAAATAAAAATTTTATTTCAAGAACAACAAAACTTAACATAGCACATATTTCAGGTGAAGTCGGGTTTTCTGAGAAGTGGCCCATGTCTGTGAAGTTATGGAAATGAAGTACCTACTCATTTAGTCTTTCAAGATAAATTCCCCCATGAAGGCTTCCAGGTCAGTAAGAGCACTTACTATGGGTTGGTGCACATGCATAATCTATGTGGACACTGGGTTAAGTCCTGTCCCAGTAGAAGTGTTCTCTGCTGCCTCTTTTCTTTTTTTAAATTTATTATTACTTTCAATGAAAATTTACAGAGACTTTGGATTTCCATTCATTCACTGTTGCACTTTTCTCCCCTCTCAGCCTCTCCCCTAGTACACTACCCTCTTGAAAAAGTAAAAGAAAAATTCTCTCATTATTTTACAAACCCTCCCCCAGATCCACTCCACTATGCAGACTTCGCTCTGGACTCCTGTCATGACAAAAAGACCTAATCACATATCCCTTTTAAACAGTTTTCTCCCTCATCTGTTTCAATGCAGTATACATTATTGAACCCACCTTTTTCAGTGTCCCCCCAACCCCAAGGTCAGTCCTGTTTTACAACAGTGGCACTTTGCAGTATTTGTCCTTTTGTGACTGAGATACCTCACTCAGCATAATGTCCTCCAGAGTCACCCATTTTGAATAACATTGCATGAGTTCCTTGTTTGTCAATGCAGTGTAGTATTTCATTGTGTGAATATACCACAGCTTCTCTAGCCATTCATTTGTTTATGGGCACTTAGGTTGTTTCCAACTCCTTGTTATTGTGAACAAAGCCGCGATAAGCATGGGTGTGCATATATCTGCTTGGATGTCAGTTATGGTCTCTTTGGGATATATTCCCAGTAGTGGAATTGCTGGGTCAAATGGTATCTCTATTTGCAATTTTTGAGAAAGCGCCATACTGCTTTCCACAGTGGTTGCACCATTTTACACTCCCACCAACAGTGAATAAGGGTTCCAGTTTCTCCACAACCTCACCAGAATTTGTTGCTTGCTGCCCTGTTAAATTTTGCTATTCTGACTGGGGTGAGATTATATCGCATAGTTGTTTTTCTGCTGCCTCTTGAGGAAGGTCATTTGATGGTCAGAATATGGTGCACTGCTCAGTCTTAAGGAATCAGTTTAAGCAGGTTCCGCCTGGAAAGCAACTTAACAGGAACTTAGTGCTTACTGCACTAGGGTGTGGACATGTTTTATTAGGGGAAAGCATCTGACCTAACACCACACACTCCCCCTGAGATCTGGTTCAGGCTGTCACCTCTCACTAACTGACCTTTACAATCAAGATGAGTCCATAAAGTAGGCATGTTGTTGTTGTTATGTGCCATCAAGTCACCTGTGACTTTTAGCGACTTTTTGCCCAACAGCCCTAAACAGCCTCTATCACTTTCCAATCTTATTGCCTCCAACACATCTACCTTCATTACCCCAGCCACTGAATCAATCCACCTCATCGAGGGTCTTCCTCTCTTGTGCTGTCCCTTCCAAGCTTGACATCCCTCTCCAAGGGCTAGTCCCTCCTTGCAACATGTCCAAAGTATGTCAGATGAAGCTTCACAATCCTTGCCTCCAGAGAGAAGCCTGGTTTCACCCTTTCCAGTACAACAGAGCACACTTAGACTGGCCGATATGGCAACTTAGGCTGAGCCTTCAAGTATGGAGACACACAGGAGGAGGAACAGCTGTAAGCAGACACTAGTGATTGAAATATGGAATGTAAGAACCATGAATGTAGAATTGGATATTGTTAAGACAGTAAGCATAGGTCTGAATAAAAAGAAAACACATCGTGATTTCAGGACATCTTAGCCTTACATGAAACCTACATCATTATATGCTAATGAAACTATGAGGTGGGTCTAAGAGGATGGGTGCACAGTGAACTTAGAATGAGAATTATCTCAGGAGAGGAAGGAGGTGACCAAAAGTCACTTTATCTGTCATGTTTTATTTCTTATGAATTAAATAAAGCCGAAACCAGTGTGACAGATTGTTGTTCTTGGGCACTGCTGAGTTGATATTGACTCTTAACAACCTGTGAACAACAGATCAAAGTCTTGTCTGATCCTGCATCAACCATCCTCACATTCTCCACCATGCTTTAATCCATGTGTCAGTCAAAGTCAATCTCATTAGAGATTTTCCTTTCCTTCATTGAGTCTCTGATTTTCAAAAAAAAAATGTCCTTCTCTGAAAACTGGGCCTTCATAACTTAGCCCCAAAGTATGTGAGACAAAGTTTCATCATTCTTTTCTCTAAGGAGCACCCTGGCTCCACTCCTTCCAGGATAGATTTCTTCTTTGGCAGTCCAGCTTATGAAATACTCTTTGCCAATACTACAATTCAAAGACATCAATTCTTCTTCATTCTCTCTTATTCATTGCCCATCTGTTAATTATGAATAGTGAATGCGCTGATGTTATTTTTTTCCTTTAAAGGCTTCTGTATTTAATTTTTTTAAAGCCCTGTCTGCACACCAGTAAATCCAGAGAGGCACACATAGTATGGCAAAGTAAAACATTAAGAGCGTTTGATGGGGTCAGATGGCAATTTGAATAGCACTCAATGATCAAATTGTACTCAAATCCTTTGAAATGGTATGCATCTGAGGCTGGAATAATACTAACAACAACAATGAATGGTGTGAAGATCCCAAAGCCCTACCTGGCACAGCTGGCACCTGACCTCTAAGTTAAAGGTTGGCAGCTGGAATCCACTCAGTGGTTTGTGGAAGAGAAGACTGGCAATCTGCTTCTATAAAGATTAAATCAAAACCCAAAGCCACTGTCATTGAGTCCAACTTACAGCAACTCTTTGGATTTTCCAAGTTTACTCATCTTTACAGGAAGACTGGTGTATTTGAACCACCAATTTTTTGGTGAGCAGGCCTAAATATTATGGTATAACTCTAAATTTATACCACTCAGGTTTCTCCTGTAAGGACTGACCCACACCCCACCCTACTCCATGCCCAAACACAATGCTATTGAGATTTCCAAAGCAGTAAATCATTACGGGAGAAGACAGACTGCCCATCTTTCTCCCTTCGAGGAGGAACTGGATTCAAACCACTGACCTTTTGGTTAACAGTGCAACACTCAATGCACTACACCACCAGGGCCAAGACAATGGCTATCGAGCACATCTACTTGCTAAGACATGGGGTTGGCGTGAGTTGGAATAGACTCAACAGTGACACATTGGTTTTGGTTTAGGAACACCCAGCACAGGTTAGAAATGTAATTTTTCTTCTCTCTTGTCAGGACTTTGCCCTTCTCACCTCACCTGAGAAATCTCCAGGGACTGTTCACGGGCTAGTGTGATCTGAAAGCCTCTCCTCATATTTCCTGTTTTCTGCCAACCCCTCAATGCCGGTGTGGTGTTAATCTTGCCTGTTAATTTGAAACCCTGCCAATCTTGACTTCCTTGAACTTGAATTCTGGTGGCAGACAGAATTTGTCCAAACTCTAACTAAATGATATCCTTTGGAGGTGACAGAAGGACTTTAAAGGTTTTGGTGGTTTGGTTTGTTGGGTTTTTTTTGGTTTTTTTTTTTTTTTTGTCATTTGTTTTTAGTTTTTGCTACAGACTTACACTGAGTTCTACAAAGAACAAGAAACTCAACATTCTTTCTGCTGGATTGCGACAATCAAACACAAACGACCTACAGACAATGGAATGCAATGGCAGTAAATTAAACCTTGTAGCAGATTACCCTGTTTTTAATATTGTATTCAATAAAGCCCTTAATGAGATGGATTGACACAGTGACTACCTCAATGGACTTGAGTATGGCAGAAATGACAGGGCAAGGTTCAGCTCTCTTGTTCCTAGAGTCACTACGAGTGATGGTTGACCAAAAGGCATCTATCCACAAAGCCCTTTCTATTTGATTTTCTTTTTGGGGCTTCAGAAAGGAAGATATTAAACATGCAGGGCTGTGGTAGTCAATGTGGCTAAGCCATGATTCTTAGTTTGGCAGATAGTATACAGTCATCTCCTAATATGTAATCTGATGTCAGCAGCCAATAAGGTGGAAAGGGAGTTTCCTAGGGGTGAGTGGCCTGCATCCATCATATATGAATGTTCTAGAAAAGCACTTTCTCTCTCACTTTTGCATTTTTCTTGTCATTTTCTGACAGGATAGCAGCTAATTACCTGAATGCTGAATTTGGATTCACCAGTCCCTGTAACTACATAAGTCAAGAGAAGCCTCCAGCTTGACATCTGACCTATTGATTTTGAACTTGCAAACCTCTACAACTGTATGAGTAATTTCCTTAAGGTGATCTCTCCATATGTGTTTATATATTCACTTGACTGGTTTTGTTCCTCTTAGAGCCCAAGACAAGTGCTTGTGAGTTATATCTCACATTTACTGTACATCATAATTTCAAGTACGGGTTGTCCAACAATTTTCATAGTATCTTTATATATCACCACCATGGAGTAGGAAGGATAGTATTGCTGTGTGTCACTGAGTCAATTCTGACTCCTAATAACCTGTAAGATTTTTTTAAAATTTATTATTAATTTAAATGAAAATTTACAGTCTTTGGATTTCCATTCATTCACTGTTGCACTTTTCTCCCCTCCCACCCCTCTCCCCTAGTACACTACCCTCTTAAAAAAGTGAAAGAAAAATTCTTTCATTGTTTTACAATCCCCCACCCCCACCCCAAGGTCCACTCCACTATGCAGCCTTCGCTCTGGACTCCTGTCATGACAAAAATACCTAGTCACATATTCCTTTTAAACAGTTTTCTCCCTCATCTGTTTCAATGCAGTATACATTATTGAACCCACCTTTCTCAGTCTTACCCCACCCCTGATATCAGTCCCATTTTACAGCAGTGTCACCACGCAATATTTGTCCTTTTGCAACTGAGATATTTCACTCAGCATAATGTCCTCCAGGCTCATCCATTTTTAATAATATTGCATGAGTTCCTTGTTTTTCAATGCAGCATAGTATTCCATAGTGTGACTATACCACCGCTTCTCTATCCATTTGTTTGTTGATGGGCACCTGGGTTGTTTCCAACTCTTTGCTATTGTGAACAAAGCCGCGATAAACAAAGGTGTGCATATATCTGCTTGGATGTCAGTTATGGTCTCTTTGGGATATATTCCCAGTAGTGGAATTGCTGGGTCAAATGGTATCTCTATTTGCAACTTTTTGAGAAAGCGCCATACCACCTTTCACAGTGGTTGCACCATTTTACACTCCCACCAACAGTGAATAAGGGTTCCAGTTTCTCCACAACCTCACCAGCATTTGTTGCTTGCTGTTCTGTTAAATTTTGCAATTCTGACTGGGGTGAAATGATATCTCATAGTTGTTTTGATTTGCATCTCTCTTAGAGCTAGGGATTTTGAACATTTCTTCATGTGCTTGTTGGCCATCTGTATGTCTTCTTCAGTGAAGTGTCTGCATATCCTGTGCCCACTTTTCTATTGGATTATTTACCTTTATCTTGTTGTGGTGAACCTGCAAGATTTTATCTTGGCAATCCTTGGAGGAGTACATCCCTGAGCCTTTTCTCCTACAGGGTGGCTTATACATTCAAACCACCAAACATTGAGCGAGCAGTCTCCTGCTTAACCATTGTGCTACCGAAGACCCCAAATTTTGGAAAATATCAGTAAGGATGCTTTTAATTAGAAATAAGAGCAAGCCCAACATAAACAATAAGAAACATTTGTTAGTTCACATAACATGGATTTCTAAGAGGAGATTACAGGATCCAATTGTTTATCCATTTATTCACAAATATTTACAGAGTATATTCACTGAGGACAGATTATGTGTCAGTTACTGTTCTGAAGGCTGGGAGTAAAACATGGAACAAAACCAACAAAAATCTGTTTTCATTCCAATTAGGCAATGCATTTCCAGTGGCTGATACAGCAAATTATTATAAATGTAGAGCCTTAAGACAACAAATTTATTTGCTTACAGTCCTGGAAGCATACTTATACTGGGGCGGGAGGAATATTCACTCTTGATCTGAAATGCAAATATAACTGAGAATTCTGTATCTTGTCTATTAACTTTACCTGCCTAGATGGCATGTGCAAACTTTTACTAAAAAATAAATAAAACCAAACAATTCACAAACCTTTGGGAAACAGACAAAATAACACAAATAAGAAGCATCTGCAGAGGGAGAGAGGGAGGGGGCCCTGAGCACAGGCTCCTTGTTCCCGAGCTCCCTCCTGTGCTGCCACATCTGCCTCCACAAGGTTAGGGTTCATGACTTGCTCCTAGGTTCTGGGAAGTTCTTTTCTTCTCCTTCTTATCTGTTGGTAGAAATTACCCTAGTTGCCTCTATTCTTGACATATTGCACAATCACTGTGGCTTCTTTGGACCTTGTCCATACTTTAGTAAGTAGTCTCTTTATTAAATTTTGTTAATATCTTTCAAACCACCCACATTTTTCCTGCTTGGACCCTGCCATCTCTGCCATTATTATTCCTATTTTGAAGATAAGGAAGCTAAGGTGTGGTGAAAATCCCCAGATTGCCTTGGAAAAAAAAGCAAAGACAGCCTTTCAGTGTCAAAAGTCAGACTGCAAAGGCTGTCAGATTGCAAAGTCTAGGTTTGGTTTGGTTTTTTCCCATAATAGTCGTTGCATGTGCACATTGGTCTGTGTCCTGGGAGGAAGTGAGTATATCAAACTGGGTGCACAATCAAGTCATCCAGAAACCAAGAAGGATACCATGTTGTGGAAGGTCAAATCAAGGGTGCCTCTGAAACCAAGAGGTGGAGCTTAGCCCTGGTGGAAGGACACCCAGTTTAGCCGGCTCTGGGGAGCACCAGGAATTTTGGTAAACAGATAGGTAGATGACAAACACCAGATGACCAAACAACAGTAACAGGAGTCCTGGCTGTACTGTCTCCCTCCCTTCCCCAGAGCCACAGCTATGGAAACAAGAATTACTGGTAGTGGTGGTACCATAATGTTGGTCTTGTCTCCATGTGACAGGGGAGAATGGCCCCATGAGGACTGCTTGCCTATAATCTTTACAGGAAATGATAGCCAAGTCTTCCTCCTGCAGAGCTGATGGGAGGCTCAGACTGCCAATTTTCCAGTTAGCAGCTGAGCACAGAGCTGCTGTGTTCTAAGAGTTCTTTTGAACAGATACTGATTTAGAATTCATTGAAGACAGGTTTCAGAAAAGACAGGGTCAGTCCCAGGTGTGGTCAGTCTCTGAGGGCCTGACTGAAAGGGAAACAGAGGGGACAGATCCTGACATTAGTATTCTTGGTTGTAAAGAATAGAACCTTACTTTCATGGACCTAAAAGAAAAAGATATTTTTATTTTCGTTTTATAAGGCTGTAGATAGGCTGGAAAGTATCAGGAACCCAGAGAAAGAGTTTGTATACTGACATTTTCTCTCACCTTGGTTGGTCATTTGCTCTGTCACTTCTCTCTTGAGATTTTTAAAAAAATAATTTTAATGAGCATTTACAGAGATTTTGGATTTTCCATTCATTCATTGCTGCACTTCTCTCCCCACCCATCCATCCCTCTCCCTCCCCCCACCTCAGTTCACTCCTCTCTTTCAGAAGTATTTGAATGCCTTCCATGTCTGTCTGTATTGGGAATTTGTGCTTCAGTTCTGTAGACACCATGTTGCAGCCTCCCCAGCCCCTTTAATGTCCCATCAGCTTCCCATTTTCCAGCAGTTCATTGTCAGTTTTCTGTTCAGGTCCCTGATGGAGAGAAGCTGATGGACTCAGTTTAGGTTTGTTGTTTTGTTCTAGTTTTGTTTGTTTGTGTTTTTCTTATGCTGAAACACATCTGAGAACCTGTGGATTATAAATGAGACATCTGAGGTTGGGGAAGTTGGCTCTGGGGGCAAAGCACAATTGCCCAAACGCGCCAGTCTCAAAAGGTGAAGGACAATTAAGTAGACCCTGTTGTGGTAGAATGAACATTGTGATTGGAACTAGGGTGCTTTTGAAAAGCAATACTAAATTGAGAAGAGATGTTGTGTTTTTTACTGTGTTGATATGATGATTGTGTAAAAGAACTGATGGAGCAGAACTCTTGACGTCTTAGCATAAATCAAAGCAATGGCACCAAATACAGACTATTCTTCACTCCTACGTGCCGGTAACTTAAAAAAATAATCGACAACAAAGAACTAGTCACATTCATAAGTGTTCTCAGAAAAGCTGCAGCAGCAATTGATTTTTATTAATAATTTCATGAAACAGCAGGGACATGATCATCTGAAATAGAATGTGAATGAAGGAATGTGCAAAACAAAATATACATGAATTAAACACATTGTAAATGTATTTTGTTTCAATTTTAGTATATATGCTGCTGAAGTGAGCACTATATAAGAATTCTGTATGCAAACAAATATAACAAAAAAATTTAAAAAACAAAAAATTACTGATTTTATTAAATCTTTAATCTCGAGTCCATGTATTTTTATTATTTTGACTTTTTTGCTGAATGAAGATAAAGATTATGAAGATGGCATAGGACTGGCCAATGCATCCTCGGCTATTTTGCTATGAATAAGAATTGAATCAAAGATAGATAACAGCAGCAACAAGTAGCAAAATACCTTCCTTTGTCCTGCTGGGCTCCTACACCATTCTTCACTTCCCCGTCCACCATACATTACACTCTAGTCACAGCAACTTCCTTTTAGCTCTCTCCTACCTCAACATCTTTGTCTGTCTTACTCTTTTTGCTTGAAGACATTCTCTTCTCTTTATTTTTAGCAAAGATGTCATCTCCTCATTCTCATGTCACAATAAAGTTATCTCAGATCTTTGTGCCTGACGTGCTATCCTCTTTGATTAGAACATACTTGGAAAGTTTACCTACCAAATGTCACTTCCTCTGGTTTTCTCCTCTCATCTTTTGGCTTCCATCCTTGGAATTTGACTTAACTCCCTAGTTCTTTTGTAAACACAGATACTACACGTGGGTGGCTTTCAAAAGAACAGAACTGTATTGCCTCACGGTTCTGGAGACTAAGATTTCAAGTCACGGTCTTGACCTCGTCAATTCACTCATCAGTGCTCCAATCTTTCCAGGGTTCCTGGGAGTTCTTTACCCTGAGGAGAGCTTTTCATGTCTTCCCTCTTCCTCTGTGCGGATTTGGCTAGTCCTTTGCCATCTCCATAATCTTTATTTTGAGCTTATTATTGCAGTTATTCTGTCAATCCATCACATTTACGGTCTTCCTCTCTTGAAGTGACTCACAATTTCAAGTGTCATGGATTGAAATATATCCCACTCTCCCCCCCCAAAAAACCCTATATGTTTTCTTGGCATGGCCATGATTCTCTTTATTATGTAATACCATATATTATAAATTCTAACCTCTATACTATTAATGTTGGAGGCAGAAGTGGAATCAACTTCCTAAACAACATGCCTCTGGAAACTCTATGAACTTTGATAAATGTCAGTAGTTATAGAAAGGATTCAGGCCTTTTGTTCATAGGGTACTTGACAGCAATCAACAACAACTGAATTAAGTACAATGAAGGAAAAACACTGTACTGTACTGAACTGCTTTTTAAAAGGAGCTTTATTTCTGAGATATGTAACAAGCTTATTCTCAAAAAGTCATGAAATGAGCTTGTTACTTCCAAGGACATAATCTGACATTTGTTGCCAATAACGTCTGAGCTTTGAAACCGAAATTAGAATTTTGAAAACATGTTATCTGCTACTGTAAGCCTGATAGCTTTCCAATACTTACATTTTTTAAGTTGGTAGGGGTAAAAATGAATATAATTTGTCCTATTTCCTAATTAATTGTGTCAACATTTGGAAGATATGCATAAACTTGGTAAACTAATTATTAAAAAAATTACTAACACAAGATGGTAGAAAATCACACAGATTTTAGTAATAAAGCAGATTGTGAATTACAACTAACTTTAAAAATGTCATTTTATTCAGTTATAAAGAGGAACAAAGCTCTAATACATTCTACAACATGCATTGATCTTGATAAGATAGAAGAAGACAAATATTGCATGATCTTACTAATGAGAAAAACATAGAACAGGCAAAGGTAAAGAGACTAAAGTTTATTAGTGTTAGCAGGAGAGATGAGGAACTACTGCAAAAAGAGTACTGAATTTCTGTTTGAAGTGATTTAAGACTTTTGGAACTAGAGGCTATGTTTGCACCGCATAGCAATAAAGTTAATGCAATTAAATAGGGCCAAAATGTCTTGTTGTTAGGTGCTGTTGAGTCGAATATGATTCATACTGACCTTATGAACATCAGATCTGAACCATGTCCTAGCCTATGCCATCGTCATCATCTCTGACACACATGAACCCATTGCTGCAGCCACTGTGTTGCTCCATCTCACTAGGGGGTTAAAACAGACAACAAGGCAATCACAAAAAAGCTAATAAACCCTTTAAGCAATAAAATGTGATTGCAAATGAACTCAGAATAGAAAAATACACAGAACAAAGAAATCATCAACACTACAACCAAAAAAAGACACAAAAGAATGAGAGCAGTTAATTAATTCTTGTTTGTTGTTGTTGTTATGTGCCATCGAGTCGTTTGCGACTCAGAGCGACCCTATGTACAACAGCCCTAAACCCTGCTCTATCCTGTGCCAATCGCATTGCCTCTGACACACCCATCC